>NC_053166.1:23580709-23887375 GCF_016835505.1 Polypterus senegalus | reverse complement strand
TGTTACTGCAGAAGCCCAGCCTTTGCGTTTAGTGCTGGGTGCCTGTTAATATGCAATCTTATTTACATACACACTGAAAAAATGGCATGTCAGATTAAAATAAAAAAATAATGTTCATCGTTTGCACATAATAAAATTGTTTTCATCAAAAATAATTTAATTATGCTTAATGCACTAAATTATTATATTCTGAAACAACATGATATTTTTGTATAAAATGAATGAAACTTTTTCATTCTCTGTTAAATTAATTATATTATGTTAAATAAACATGGCTCATGTCAGTAAAGCAACTCTACACAGGGAGGACCCAGGAAGTGAACTCAGGTCTCCTTATTGTGAAGCAGCGCCACCGTGCTGGCCTTGATAAAACATCCATCCATCCATTATCCAACCCATTATACCCTAATTACAGGGTCACGGGGGGTCTGCTGGAGCCAATCCTAGCCAACACAGGGTGCAAAGCAGGAAACAGACCCCAGACAGGGCGCCAGCCCACCGCAGGGCACATACACTAGGTACAATTTTAGAATCGCCAATCCACCTAACCTGCATGTCTTTGGACTGTGGGAGGAGACCCACACAGACACGGGGAGAACATGCAAACTACACAGAAGGAGGACCCAGGAAGCGAACCCAGGTCTCCCACTGCGTCACTGGGCTGCCCTTGATAAAATATTTAAAGAGAACACAAGAAAGAAAAAGCAAAATGGAGTAATGTTAGTCTGTGTGATTAAGTACTTTAAATGAATATCTGAATATATCTCATTGTATGTGTGTGTGTTTTTTATTTTTTTAACTTTTATTTCACTAACCTTTTGCTCTTAACCAGCGACAATAACTCAAACGAACAACCTGTTGCTTCTTTGAAAGTCACATGACTTTACCACCAAGTTATCCAACCTCTGCTGATGATAAATTCGCTTGGTGCATATTAATTTCTGGTGAGGACTAAATATAACTATTTTGACTTCTCCCTAAATGACTGAAATTAGTATATTGCACATCCCACAAGATTCAATAAATTAAACATATGTTTAAAAGTGGAAACAATACATGTAATATAAAGTAAATATATTCTTGTAAATGTAACAACCTGCCATTTCCCTTTTTTTCAGTGCAGGTCATTTACCTCTCTTCTTCATGGTATGATATCATATGACTAATTATTTGATCCTGCACAATCTCCAAATTGTGTCTTATTTTCTCATGGAATAAATAATAGTAAGATACTTAATACTCCGACAACTTAAAATGCTTACTTATTTTTTACTTATTATACATTTATATATACCTTGAATAAAAAGCCAAGTCTCTTTCATATGATTGCATTATTTAGCACATGTATTCAGAGCCCATTACCACTTACACATTTTGTTATGTTGCAACCATCCATCCATTTTCCAACGCGCTGAATCTGAACACAGGGTCACGGAGGTCTGCTGGAGCAAATCCCAGCCAACACAGGGCACAAGGCAGGAACCAATCCTGGGCAGGGTGCCAACCCACCGCAGTATGTTGCAACCCTATGCTAAAATTATTTAAATTCATTTTTCCCCCTCATCAAATAATACACAATCACCCAGAATGAAAAAGCCTATAACAGGATTTTAGGAATTTTGGCAAATATGCTAAAATAAAAATCTGAACTATCCTATTGATACAAATATTCAGGTCACTTACAAATTACTTATCTGAAATGACTCCTGATTTGGGATTTTCTGCCATTCTTCTCTAAAGGTCCTCTTAAGCTCTGTCAGGTGGAATGAAGATTAGTGAACATCTATTTTCAGATCTCTCCAGAGATGTTCGATTGGGTTCAAGACTGGGCTTTGACCTAGCCACTCAAGAACATTCACATACTGTAGTTGTCCCTAAGTGATTCTTAAATTGTTTCAGCTTTGTGTTTCAGGTCATTGTCCTTTTAGAGGGTGAACCTTTGGCCAAGTCTGGGGTCAAGGGTGTCCTGGAACAGGTTTTTAGTAAAGATATCTCTGTATTTTGCTCCATTCAACTTTACCTCATTCTTTGCTAGTCTCCCAGTCCATGTTGCTGTAAAACACACCTATGATGATGTCCCCAACATACTTCACCATTGGAATAGTTTTGCACAGCAGATGTGCAGGACTTGGTTTCCCTCAGACTTGATGTTTCGAATTGAGGCCAAACAATTCAATCTTGGTTTCATCAGAGCAGAGAATTTTGATTCCCACATATTCTGGCCATCTTTTAGTTGTTTTTTTTCGAATCACCAAATGGCCTTTCATATGTTATCTTGCCACTCTTGCCAGTCCAGATTAGAGGAGTGTTGGAGAGGTGGTTGACTTTCCACAGGTTCTCCCCATCTCCACAGAGATTTTGTGGAGCTGTGCCATATTGGCCATTGGGTTCTTAATCACCTCTATAACCATGGTGATTTTAGAAGAGTTATGGTTATTTCAAACGTCTTCAATCTATGAATTATGGAGGCCACACTGCCCTTGGGAACCTTCAATGCTGCAGAGACTGTTTTGTAACCTTCCCTAGTTCTATTACTCAACACTAACCTGTTTCTAAGTTATACTGGCAATTCCTTCAACCTCATGTCATGGTTTTTGTTGTGGTGCTTATTGTCAACTGTGTGAACTTCTATAGACAGATGTGCGTCTTTCCTGATTATGTCCTGTCAATTGAAATGACCACAATGGACTCCAAACAAGGTGTAGCAACATCTAAATGATGATCAATAAAATAGGATGCAGCTGAGCCATAGCAAAGGGTCTAAATACTTGTGCAAATGTAATATTCCACTTTTTTATTTTTAATACATCATCCAAAATGTCTAACATCATCTTTTCCACTTTGTTATTCAGTGTTGTTTGAAAAGGGAAAAATGAATTGAAATGGTTTTAGTGCAAGGCCGCAACATAGTAAAATGTGAACAAAGTGATGGGATATGAATACTTTCTGAAGGTACTGTAGTTCGATTACATCTCTGTACCTGTTTACAACTAAACAAGTATATGAGGCTTTCATGGTTATTAATTGGAGACTGACAGAAAGGCTTAATGGTCAACTAATATCAGGTCAGGTCAGGTTGAGAAGCACACACCGGTATAGCGTATTGCTGCACCCACCTCACAACAAAACAGCTTAGGATCCTGGTTGGAAACCCCCCCATGCAGACATGTGGTCCAGTCCCCACCTCCAGAAATGACCATCTATCTTCTGCAGCCAGGTGTTATGTGGGTGTCCCATTGGACTGGTCCAGCCACTTGGGTCCTCAACAATGAAGAGGATCCTGTGAACCAGATCACCCTCGGGGAATTATGCCACATGGCCATAGTGCCACTCCCTTTCAATGCAGTTAATGTGCCTCATTCAGAATTCCATGAGCAACTGATCAATCGACACAAAGTCAAACCAGTGATACCCAAGGATTCTCCAAAGAGACACAGTGCCGAAGGAGACCAGTCTTCATTTCAGGTCACTAGATAGCATATAGCAAGGCAGGAAGCACCAAGGCTCTAAAGACTTGGACCTTTGTCCTTTTGCATAGATGTCAAGAGAGCCAAAAACCCTTTCCAGCAGCCTCATGACCCCTCATGCTCTCCAAATCCTTCTACTGATTTCTTTGGACAGTGGCTCTCAAACTGTGGGTGGCCTGGGGCAAAGATGTGAAAAAAAGAAAACAAGAATCAAAAATATGAAAAATACATCTATTGAAACCAAAGCAAATTAACTTAAACTACATTCTGATGCTAGAAAAATAAATATAGAGTTAGATAGATGTTGATAAAAGTTAAGTAGGTATAATAAAATATGCATCTATGATATATCATTAATTTAAAAAGAACAAATTGGTGTTAGTGGGCTCCTTTTAAAAAAATGTTAGGGGGTGCAATTAAAACTGTTATGAAAACTCGGGTCACAAATAAGGAAGAAAAACGTTGTCATAGGAAGAGTCACCAGAGACATGAATGTCACTACCGAGATAAGTAAACCTCTCGGCAAGATTGACACTCTCTCTGCAGACAAACACACTGCTGATGGCTGTGCCTAAGAGGTCATTAAAGGCCTGGATTTTTGTTTTTATCCAGAAAAGTAGTAAGCCCAGACACTCAGACTCCTCGCTCAGTCTCTGAAGAGCCCCGATCAGAGCCTCCATTGACCCTGTGAAGATCACAGCATCATCAGGAAAGTCAAGATCAGTGAATCTTTTTACACCGACAGATGCTCCACTGCCTCTGGATCTCACGACCGTGCCCAACACCCAGTCCCATGTAAGCATTAAACAGAGTAGGAGCAGAAGCACACCTCACAAACCTCAGAATCAACTGGGAAAAACTCACAGGTTCTGCCTTCACTCTGCACAGCACCCACAGTACCAGTGAGCAGGCCAGCCATGATATCCAGCAACCTTGAGGAGATCCCTCGAAGTCTCACGATGTCCCACAGAACAGCTCAATCAGCTGAGTTGAACACATTACGAAAATCAACAAAGGTTGCAAAGAAACTTGCGTTTGCACTCTATGAGAACCCTCAGTGCCAGGATACAGTCAATGGTTGACTTATTAGGCATAAACAGGACAGCTCCAGGTGCTGATAAGTGAGCAAGTAATCACGGATCCTACTGAGGCTGACCCTAGCAAGGACCTTACCCGGCACAGAGAGCAGTGTTATCCCCCTGTTGTTGCTGTAGATAGTGATGACAAGTCCCATTTTCCAGTCAGTTGAGATGATGCCAGTCTCCCAAATAAAAGCAAAGATTGCTTGCAATGCAAGGAGGACAGCTTTACCACCAGCCTGGAGAAGTTCACCCAAGGTACTACAGATCTCTGCATCCTTCCCTACTCTCAGCTGGTTCTCCACCTGTGCAATCACAGTGAGACTGGGTGGTTCACAGCTTATTGGAAGATCAGCCACAAGAACTGTGTACCCAGAGATATTCATCGTCCTAGCCGGAGGATTAGCTTTGAACAGCTGCTCAAAGTAGCCAGTCCAGCAGGTCACAACTGCAGTGTCATCCATAAGGACCGTTCCATCAGCCGCCATGACTGTGACTCTCCGAGGAAGAGATTCAGATATGTGTAATACTTTGATACCAGAGTTGCCATCAAGCCATGCGATGCAACTCCTCTCGAAGATATCCAGAGTGCTCTGCAAGATGAAACACCTCTTCCTGCGAACACTGGTAACACCAACACAACCCTCAGCAACCTTCAGGGTCTTCACACATCACATTAGGATTAGTAGTTGGACTCAAGTCTGCACATTCCTCACACAAACTGTGTACAGGATCATCATAAATAGCCTGATCTTGGCATCTGGCCAAGTATGGAAACATTTTCCTAGCAGGTAGTAGCCTACTGGACCTAAGCTGGATCTTCAAAGTAGCAACAACAAGTCTGTAGTCAGAATTCACAAACTGAGCACTTCTGTAGACCCTGCAGTTTTGTAAGTTTGGCCCACGAGGATGTGATCGATCTCATTCACTGCACCACCAATATTGATTTACCAAGTCCAACGATGTTGCTCAGGGCAGTGGAACCAGGATCCAGCAATCCGTAGCCCCAGACCTTTTGCAAGTCAAGGAAACTGGAACCACTTTCACCACAGTCACCACACCCATGGGGACCAACATAATCCTCATAGCCGGTCCTGCCCTTTGTGAATTTCCCCTTGGGATTAATAAAGTATCTATCTATCTATCTATCTATCTATCTATCTATCTATCTATCTATCTATCTATCTATCTATCTATCTATCTATCTATCTATCATTCTGTCTGTCTGTCTGTCTGTCTGTCTGTCTGTCTGTCAGTGCCAGTAGTTGAACTGAAGTCACCCATGACCACAGCTGTGTCACCCTGTGGGCAGACATCCATTAACCACTGAGCGAAGCAGCAAATAAAATGTCTCCCTCGCTAAGACATCACTCACTGTGGTCGGAGCATACACTGAGACAATAGACAAGGCACTGATCAACTAATATGGCAGACTTTATTTGTTATTTCAATTTTCTTCTAAATTCAAAATAAAATTAGTAAAATTTTGAAAGTCTTTTATGATATTATGTTTTTACTTTTTCCTGTACCCCATTCATTTCTTCCTAATATATTCACTTCAGTGCTTCATCTCTATCTAAATCACCCATTTTGGCAATATTAGCAACCTGCTTGAAGCCATACATTCGTACTAGGTCTGTTTAAGTAAATTTCAGATATTTACATTCATTTCAGGAATTAAGATAGCCTTGTTGATTGCAGTTGAAGCAGGCATCAAATTCTGCATTAGAGAACAGTTTTCTAATATCAGGTCCAAAAGATACAATGAATATGTTGGATAAAGAGTGATGGGAATGGAAGTACAGAGGAAGAGAAAGGAAGGGACCCCAAAGTGGAGGAGGATAAATAAAGTAAAATAAGATCTGAAGGAAAAGGGTCTCACTGGGGATGTGGTGTAGGACCAAGTTGTTTGGAGAGGGTTGATCAAGCACATTGACCTGACATAGAAGTGGGCTAAGTATTAAGAGGAAGAAGAAGAAGAAGGTCCAGCAAGAATGCTCTCTTTCAGTTAAGCCACATACCTTTAAATCTTCAGCACAAATACTTAAAACAGTCTCCATCTTTTATAGGACTTTGCCAGGTGCATTTATTAAACCAAGTTTAATATGAAGCAGTGGTTAAAGCACTTTACTTTGGTCCACCAGCCAAGATCTGCTGATGTTTCTGGAACCAACCTGTAACTTGTCTACCTGGGCATTCCTTCTAAACCCAATGTTAATTCTTGGCTCTGCTGTTACACTCACATTGAAAATAAAGTCTTCTAATGGCTTCAAATGCTGTTACTTGCTGCTGTGACTTATCAATATGCTCAATTCCCACTGTATTCTGACCTTACAGTATTATTGAATCCAATAACCGTTCTGCTTGAAGCTTAGATTTTTAATATTAGAAAATTATTAAATTCAAATGGTCATTAAAATTAAATACTGACATTTAATAAACTATAGTGCAAAAACAAAAATGCCTATAACTGACAGTTTAAAAATTTGTTTTGTAAAAAATGTTACATAACAGTGGTATGCATAGGTGTGATCACAATCTGATATTTGGATGTGTACCTGCCAGGTAATGCTTGTGGCTGGTAGGCCATTCAGCAGACATCCACCAATCATACACCCTGTCAAGTAAGCAAACAAACTTCCATGGCACAACATCTGAGGCTTTGTCTCGGGTACTGACATCCAAGGTTTGATCCCTGCAAGAGGAAGAAAGGTTTGTACACCCGATGCGCCCCAATTAGGGTAAAACACATGTTGTGTACTCTTTGTGTAATTTGACAATTACTATATATCATATATATTTATCAGCGCCACTGATTCCATCAAGCCTCAAATGCACCAGCACCAACACAGGTCCAGGGTTCAAGTAAGTGAAATTTTATTTTCCTAATACCTTTACAAGACTTTTTTTATTGTTAATATAATCACCCAAGGATAATTCTTTTCTCTCGCTCTCTTTCTTCCTTTACTTCCAGTCCAGGAGAACTTCTGGTGTCACAACACTGCGGGTTGGAAGCACTTTGTTCATTCACAAGTTCCTTAATGTAGGGAAGAACTGTCCTTGCAGCTCCCCCTGTCAACACCCATGGAGCTCAAAAGGGCTGTAATTCCAAGCCTGCCCTCTGGGTGTCCATGCAGGCACGATAACAAGAGAAACTGCCACCTATTGTATTGGAGGAGCAAGCAGTCCATGAGAATGGTGTCCCCGTGTCCTCCTGTTTATCTGGCAAGGATAATTTGAACCAACAATACAAGTTCATACTTGGTATCTATGAAAAAATATTCTGTACATATCAATAACTGTAAAACATGAAATAATCAAAACATTCTTTTCTGTTTATACCTGTGAGAATTAACTTCATGATTTGCTCCAACTTATTGTCTTTGTGTGCTGTTTACCAGTTATAGGTGTCACCAGAAACTCTCTCTATCAGCTACACACACACACACAAGGACAACACTGACTTTGTAAAGAGAATAAAAAATCCTTCTATCCTTCTAAAGAAAAACTCATGCAGAGAAATTAAATATAACACTTGCACATCACAGTCATTATTACTCTTTCCTTTGACAAATTGTAGCATCAATACATTGATCAATGTCAGCTTAAGGCTCATGCTGTGTACTTTGTGTGTCAACAAAATCTTTACCTCCTCCAAAGCAAACCCAGTAGATAATATATGTAAACATGGAAGCTAAAATTTTAATTCTAGTTTTATTTTGATAGTAGAATATGCCTACATTTTAAATGTTTTTTTTTTTGTTAAGAAATACAATAAGTGCACATCCCACTCACTAGGATTATAAAAATTCAGCAAAAATCACATGCATTATTACTATGCCTCTTAGACATCATATCACCTATCAAATTTTGTATTTTTCTTTGTTCACAGACCATTACCATAAAGAAATAAATACAGTGGATTCATAAAGTATTTGAACCAATTCATTTTTTTTTTGTTCAAGATTTTTTTTTTAGTTTTGGCAACAGCAGGTCCAGTTCAGTGCCATTCTCACAAGGATTTCTTTAGGGCTCTCTGTCCTCAGCCCTCTGCTCTTCTGTATTTATATGCTTCTTATTGACCATATCATTCATAGCTATGGACTGGGTTATCGACTTTATACAGATGATACAAAACTCTGTTTCAATGTTAAGAGAAAAACTTCACCAGGGTTTTCTCAGCTCACCGCTTGCCTCAGAGACATTAAAACCTGGATCGAGCAGAACTCTTTAAAATCAATTGAAATAAAACTGAACTCTTGCAAGTTGGAACTAAAGCACAACTTAAGAAAACAAGCTCCTTCTCAGTCACTCTTGACAGCGATCTCATCAGACCTTCTTCTGATGCAGATAATCTTGGTGTCCTTTTCTTATTCTGCCACATTAAAAAACTTTCTTACTTTCACCTCTGTAGCATTTTCTGTGTTGGCTCATTCTCCTCTCCTTTTCTAATGCTGAGAAACTTGTCCAGGCTTTTATCACATCCTGCATTGATTATTGCAACTCTTTACTGGCAGGTGCTGCTTCTAATTTTATATCACAGCTCCAGTTGATTTAAAACTCTGCTGTAAGAGTCCTAACACTGACCAACAACAGAGAGTGCATAACACCCATCCTGCTTCACCTCCACTGGTCCCTGTGTCTTACAGAATTTAATATAAAATTATTAACCTTCAAAGCTTTAAATTGCCTCACACCAGACTACATCAGTAACCTCCTCCATATCTATGCTCCTGTTCAACCACTTAGGTCCTCTGATTTAATTTTTTCACAAATGATGTTATTTGCTAGGCTTTTCTTTTAGTATTGAATTTAGTATTTCACTCTGGTTTGTTTTCTTCTATTCTGTTCAATGCTTTGTATATCATGTATCTGTCTGTTTTAGTGTTCTATTCAGGAAACATCTGTATCCCATCTTACGCATACCTGCTGTTTCTTTCTGAGACTCTGTGAAGTGCCTTGAGCATGGGAAAGGTGCTATATAAATAAAATGTATTATTATTATTATTATTATTATTATTATTATTATTATTATTATTATTATTATACTTTAAATGGAATTCTAGGGCGGCACGGTGGCGCAGTTCACTTCCCGGGTCCTCCCTTTGTGGAGTTTGCATGTTCTCCCCGTGTCTGCGTGGTTTCCTCCGGTGCTCGGTTTTCTCCCACAATCCAAAGACATGCAGGTTAGGTGGATTGGCGATTCTAAATTGGCCCTAGTGTGTGCTTGGTGTGTGGGTGTGTTTGTGTGTGTCCTGCGGTGGGTTGGCACCCTGCCCAGGATTGGTTCCTGCCTTGTGCCCTGTGTTGGCTGGGATTGGCTCCGGCAGACCCCCGTGACCCTGTATTCGGATTCAGCGGGTTAGAAAATGGATGGATGGATGGAATTCTAGTGTGTTAAGGTGTCATTTTGCTTGACTTCTCACTACTTTAAATGGATAAATTGACAATTTTTGCTCATCAGTCTACACTCAATAACCCATAACAACAAAGTAAAAAGCATGTTATCACAAAAGTTTTCAAATTCATTAAAAATTAAAAACTAGTACTTCACATTGATGTAAGTAGTCAGACCCTTTGCCATTACAATCCCAATTATTGTCTGGTGTATCCTGTTTGCTTTCATGATCCTTGAGATGTGTGTAGATCTTGATTGGAGTCCACATGTGGCAAAATGAAGGTCATGTAAAAAGGCAGACACTTGTGTATTTAAGGCCCACAATTCATACTGCATATTAGGACAAAAACCAAGAGCTCAAAGAACTCTCCGTAGACCTCTGCAATCAAGTTGTGGTGAGGCAAAGATCACGTTAGTGGTATAAAACAATTTCTAAAAAAATTGAGTGTTACTAGGAGCATGGTGTCCTCAATAACTGTGAAATTGTGAGAAGTCTAGAACCACGAGGACTCTTTCTAGAGTTGGCCACCTTGGCATAATGAGTAGTTTCTTAGGATAAAGCAGGTTGAAAAGTGCTTTGGTCAGGGAGAGGACCAAGAATCAAATTTTCACGGTAAAAGAGCTTCAGAAGTCAATTTTTTGAGATGGGAGAACCCATCAGATAGACAACCATCTGAGCAGCATTCCATTAATTAGACTTTTGTGGTACAGTGGCTAGATGGAAGCCACTCTTCAGTAATAGGCAAATGACAGCCAGCCTAGAGTTTGCCAAAGAGCATATAAAGATTCACTGGTCTGATAAGACAAACATTGTACAATTGAGGCAGAATTCCAAGCACTATGCCTGGCAAATTCCAGGCATTGCTCATCACCTGCCTCATACCATTTCAACACTGAACAATAGTGGTACAACATCATGCCATGGGGTGTTCCTCAATGGTAGGGACAGAGAGACTGGTAAGAATTGAGTGACAGATAAATACAGGAAAATGCTGAGAGGTCCTCAATGAAATCCCCAGACTGGGTCAACAGTTTACTTTTCAGCATGACAATGAGCCAAAGCATACACAGCCAAGTCAACGCAGGAGTGACTTTGAGACAAGTCTCTGACTATCCCTGAATAGCCCAGGCAAATCCCAGACATAGACCCCATAGACTGTTTGTAGTGAATCATGAAGATGGCAGTTTACTGAAACTTCCCATCCAATCAAATAAAATTTGAGAGGATCTGCCAGGAAGAATGGGGTAAACAACCTCAGTCCTATCGTACAAATTGTGTACGTACTTACCCAAGAAAAGTAGAAGTTTAATTACTGCCAAGAGGGCTTCTACATGGTACTAAATTAGGGCACTGAATACTGAAATGAATAAGAGGTTTCAGTTTTTGATTTTAAATACATTTGCAAGCCTTCCTGAAAACATTTTTCACTTTGTGATAATGGGTTATTAAGTGTAGATTGATGGACAAAAATGTCAAATTTTGCTATTTAAATTTAAACCTAAATCAAAGTGTGCAAAGTAAAGAGGCCTGAACAGTTTCAGAATCCACTGTAAATAGATAAATAAATATAGAGTAATGAAAACAGAATTAATTTGACCTATAATTACTTTGATATTCCAGAGTCACATAGCTATAGATTCATATTTTGTGCTGCATTGTCTGTTATCTTTAATTCTTTCTTTCTTGTAATTACATTTTTAATACAATCAGGATTAGGAAGTACTTAACTGTGGAAAAGCTGTAATCAGTTCATGAATTATTAATTTCCATTTTCAGATCTTTTTTTTCATATCATGTGGGTAAACCTAATAAAAAAATCCAGACTGATCACCCTGCATTTCTGTAGTTATCTGACAAAATCTAATCAACATCTGTAACTGCATGTAGGAGGTAGATGATTATTTATAATCTTACAAAGCTTTTGGCATGACTGCCTTTGGTTACAAGCTAGCAAAAATCATTAAGTATGCAATGATCTCTGGGATTGCCCATTGTTGGGATTGCCCATTGTTAAAAATGCTTACACAGATGTCTGCTAAGAAAAAATAGGACATTAGATCAGAGCAAGGTTATGCTGTAAACAGTTAGGTTCCTTAATTTGCTGGAAATTTTAGAAAAACGAGAAATGAAAAGTGTCTCCACTGCAGGAGATTTTTAAAGAAGTTCACATTTGATGAATTTTAAAGAAGTGCCTTTCATGAACTTATCAGAAATGCTTGTCTGACTGCAATGGCTCCTTGCTGTCTTAATCCAATAAAGCTGCTATCTTGATTAACCTCATAATGGTTTGAGTTCTTTAGGAGAGGGGAATTACATTCGCATGGAAACGTGAAATTCATATGTGAAGCAGATTCCTGTATTTATACACCAAACAGACTTACCTCTATGAAATATACACTGAAGTTATACATATTGTAAACTTGAGCACTGTTTTATGAAAAGAGTATGCTATTAAATAAATCTCTTACAAGGTCTGTTTGTGAGAGGGCGTCAGTCTCAACACCAACTCAAGTCAGAATTAAGCCTCACCTTTTCCCTATGGTTTCCTAATTGATGCCCCTTTAAATTTCAGTTTCCATGGTTACTGTTCTTCAGTGTATTATTATGTTCCATTGGTTATCCCTGTCCTTTAGAATTGACCTTAAATTCTGCTAATGATACATAAAGCTCTAAATATTCTTGCTTCTTCCTATATTTTGGAGTGCCTATTCCTTAACAATCCCAGTCATAACCTTAGATCCCCTAACGGTAGTTGTTTAGTTTGGCGTTTTCATAGCTACATGTTACCTCTAATTCTAATTGATAATACAGTACATACATTGAAATATCATCTTCTTCATGGATTTGCAGCAATTATGAATCCTTACTGTTCTCTGCTTTCTTTTCCATTTTTCTGTGGTGGCAATTTGCAACACCATCACCACCTGATCAAAGTACTGTGCAGCCTCATGTGATGTTAGAACATAAAGCAGATACTTGTGTTGTCCACAAGACCCACTGCTTTAAAGCGTAAGGACAAAGCATAAAAACAATCTTTTTTTTTTATTTTTGATTTTCTCTGTCCATCTGACCATAACATTTGACTTGTCATTAGAAGTTTAAAACAATCAATATAATATTACGTCTCTAATTTTTGTAGTAATTGTTTATCTGCAATATGCCAATTAAGTGCATGTTCACTTATGTTTATCTTTTATTTTGGTATGTCATTTATTCTTTTTTTTTTAATTTTTCTAAGTTGTTTTTCTTTTCTTGAAGCATTTTTGACATCTTGTAAAGCACTATGATCTATTTCCTCTGTATGAATATGTGCTATAACAGCGGTTCTCAAACAGTGGGGCTCGCCCTTTTTATTAGGAATGTTGCCATATGTGGCGTAATTTCGCTATTGGTAGGGAAATTTTAAGTTTGAAGGGTGTATCGGCAGCAAAAATATAGGAATACATTTTATTAGGGTTTCAAAAGCGTCAGGGAGGCACGATTAAAACTATTATGAAAACTTGGGTGCAAATACTTAAAGGTGGAGAAACGCTGTGCTATAAAAAGAAATCCTGTTCTTGTTGTTGTTATCATGACTACCACACTGTACAATATTCAATTGATTTGGTAAGCCTCGAAAGTTCTACTTAATTTTTTCAATAAACATTTTTCTTTCCTTTATGCTTGTAGATGTGTGTGATGTCTACAGTTCTTCATGTTACTTTTGCTGTGCACATTGTTCAGTATTTGCACACTTATCTCATTTGCATAGATATCCCATTTAAAACTCTACAGTACGTCTCTGATTCTGACAGCACATTAGATGACGCAGCACAGACTCTACTCTAGAATGTCCAGGTATGGGTGGGTGGCCAGTTGGTCAAGGTCTTCTGGTCTGTGACTGTGTCTGACATTCTTGTCTTGCACTTTGTCTGTTAAAACTGGTTATAGACTCCCCAAAGATTATTTTCACCAGGGATGCGGCTGACTGGAGTTATCCATTGCCAACTGGTCATAGTCAGTCATTGTCCAACCCATAGTTCACCTGTTCATTAATAGTCTGAGTGTGTTTCTCTCGTTAGCTTTTCATTGAAGCTATCATGGAGTTATTTGCAAGTTTTACTTTTCATTGTCCTTGGTTGGTGTTTTGATGTGTTTGCTTCCATCTTTGAATTTTGAATTCTGGTCAGTAATAGTCAGGCACTACCTTTTGCTGTTTTCAGTACCCTTTTGTTATTCTTTTTGTTTTAAAAATATTATCATCTCTCAATCCTCAAGGCTCCTATCCTTAAACCAGAGATGTATTTTTAATTGTTTTTTTTTCTTTTAAAGTATTTTAAAATATTTAGTAATACTTCCATCCATCCATCCATTATCCAACCCGCTATATCCTAACTACAGGGTCACAGGGGTCTGCCGAGCCAATCACAGCCAACACAGGGCACAAGGCAGGATACAAACACCTGGTCAGGGTGCACACATACACCAAGCACAATTTAGAATCACCAATGCACCTAACCTGCATGTCTTTGGACTGTGGGATGAAACCAGAGCACCCAGAGGAAACCCACACAGACACGGGGAGAACATGCAAACTCCACAAAGGGAGGACCCGGGAAGTGAACCCGGGTCTCCTAACTGTGAGGCAGCAGCGCCACCATGCCACCCTTAGTAATACTTTGTACCAGTTGTCCCATTTTTGGGCCTAGTCCAGCAGGAGCCAACTATTTCTAAATTGGACTAAGCTGAACTGGGTGAGCCTCACCTGGTCTGTCCACTGAAAGTCCTCTCCTGCGTTTATGGTTGATTTTGAGGTATCAAACTCACTTTTACAATGTCTGGGAACTCCGGATCATGACATCACAATTGTAAGTGTTTTCGTGTGTTCTACATCTCCCAGTCTCTTTTCAACTCAAAGTAAGTCTGTGACTGAGATTTTACAAACTATGTATTGCCCTCTCGTTGATTTGTATATTGGTAAATTTTTATATTTGTTTTTTTTTTCACTTGTTGTAACCTTTTGAATGTCTTCAAAACATTTATCTTCAGTTTCAGGTTTTGTCAATGGTGAACCTAACATGAGTATCAGAAGATGAATGATTTCGGATGATTAGTGTTGACCAACGAAATTCACAAAAGTGTTTTTTGCAGCAAATATGCTGTGTTTATTGGTGACGTTGCTAATCCAATACTACACCCGCCATGCTCCTGGCTTAGGATACGCTTTGTGAGGGCTGCATGTACATCACACAGCTTTAGCAGCCATGCACGGGACTTTAATACATGCGTTAAGGTTGCTAGTGATGTGTTAAAAAAAAAAAAAACTTTCAGTATTTTCATTTAAGAGTTACATTAGCTGACCCTACGGAGAATATTATGAGCACTGCCACCAAATATTTAACACTGATCACCGTGCTGCTAGTAATGTGCAGCTTCAAGACAAGCATTAAAGGAGCCCTCTCTGTCTTCATGTTAGAATGCAAACTTGTGAAATAATAATAATAACAAAAAGTTTTTTTACTGTTTAAAATGATTTCTATCTTCTTAATGGAAGAAAAAAGTACAAAGAGTCTGCATAGATAGAGCAGAAACAAAAAAGGCATTCCAGCTGCTCCAGGAGCCATGATTTCAAACACTGAATAGAGCCGGTCCCATGTCATCACTTCATGGGTTGGCGATGTGTGCATCAAGATTGAAACTATGTGAGTGCAGCAGTCCTTATATTATTCTCTTGTGTTCGTCCATGCTCCATATAAACAACGGTTGCCACAACTACTATAACCCTCCACAATAATTGCTCAAAAATTAAAGGAACACTTTATAAACAGAAAATAGCATCAACTCAAATGAAACTTCTGGGATATTGGCCTGGTCAGTTAAGTAGCAGAGTGGATTGTTAATCAGTTTCAGCTGCTTTGGTGTTAATGAAATTAGCAACAGATGCAATAGAGGGGTAACAATGAGGTGATCCTCCAAAACAAGAATGAATGGTTTAACAGGTGGAGGCAACTGACATTTTTCCCTCCTCATCTTTTCTGACTGTTTTTCACTAGTTTTGCATTTGGCTACAGTCAGTGTCACTCCTGGTATAATGAGGAGTTACCCGGACCCTAAAAAAGTACCACAGGTAGTCCAACTTCTCCAGGATGGCACATCAATATGTACAAGTGCCAAAAGGTTTGCTGTGTCTGCCAGCACAGTCTCAAGGGCATGGAGATAAGATTCAGGAGACAGGTAGTTACTCTAGGAGAGCTGGACAGGGCCATGGAAGGTCCTTAACCCATCAGCAGGACTGACCGGTATCTGCTCCTTTGGGCAAGGAGGAACAGGATGAGCACTGCCAGAGCAGGCCACTGGTGTGAATGTCTCTGACCAAACAATCAGAAACAGACTTCATGAGGGTGGCCTGAGGGCCCGACGTCCTCTAGTGGGCCCTGTGCTCACTGCCCGGCACTGTGGAGCTCAATTGGCATTTGCCATAGAATACCAGAATTGGCAGGTCCATCACTGGCGCCCTGTTGTTTTCACAGATAAGAGCAGGTTCACCCTAATCACTTGTGACACATGTGAAAGGGTTTGGAGAAGCAGCGTACAATGTTATGCTGCCTGTAACATCATTCAGCATGACCGGTTGGGTGGTGGATCAGTGATGGTCTGGGGAGGCATATCCTTGGAGGGATGCACAGACCTCTACAGGCTAGACAATGGCACCTTGACTACCATTAGGTATCAGGATAAAATCCTTGGACCCATTGTCAGACCCTATGCTGGTGCAGTGGATCCTGGGTTCCTCCTGGTGCACAACAATGCCCAACCTCATGTGGCAAGAGTATGCAGGCACTTCCTGGGGGATGAAGGAATTGATACCATTGACTGGCCCCACTCTTGCTTGACCTAAATCCAATAGAACACCTCTGGGACTTTATGTTTCAGTTCATGAGACACCGCCAGGTTGAACCTCAGACTGTCCAGGAGCTCATTGATGCCCTGGTTCAGATCTTGGAGGAGATCCCCCGTACACCATACGTCGTCTCATTAGGAGCATGCCCACTCCCCATGTTGTCAGGCCTGCATACAAGCATGCGATGGCCATACAAACTACTGAGTAGTATTTGGAGTTGCTGCAATGCCATTTCAGCAAAATGGACTAACCTGCCTGCTGCATCATTTTTTCACTTTGATTTTCGGGGTGTCTTTGAATTCAGTCCTCTGTAGGTTGATAATTTTCCTTTCCATCAAACGATGTGGCATCCTTTTGTTCCTAACACATCACCCAGTCCATATCAGTAGAGATATCCAGCATAATGTTTTCCTATTGAGATCTGATGTGTTTTCAAAGTGTTCCTTTAATTTTTTGAGCAGTTTTATTTATTTACATATTTCTAGTTTGTGATCATTTGTTTGTTTTTTTGTGTTTGTAGTTATCATTTCATCTGCATCTTTTGCTGTATGAAATGTTGTGGCCTAGATATTAATTAGCACTGCTGCTTCACAGATCAGATCACATTTTGACTAGACGCTTCCTAGCTCTCTGCAACACTTTACAGATCGCTGCACTGTTATACTCCATTTTAAACGAGTTCAGTTACTCCTTCTCCATTAACTTCAATTCATTTCAAAGAGTTCAAGTATTTCCTAGATTTCATCGAACAGATGGTGAAGCACACTCTGTAGGGTCCAGCCCTCACATTTTTGCAATTACATTGCACTCTTTTTTCTGATAATTTTCTTGCTCGTGCCGTGCTACAAATATTAATTCAGTAGCATCCTTAAAAAAAATCAAGACTAGAATGGGATGAGGGTAATTACTTTGTTTTCTTGTCTGTTTAAAATAAATCTCTTTCTTTATTTGTACATACAATGTAATTAGTAAAAGTTTCTATTTGATTTGGTTTGATTTGTTTTTTCCTTTGATATTATCACAGCACTCTGTGTGTACACTCATGAAGAGCACTGAAAATAAAAACTAATGAAAATAAACTGAAGTGAAATGATGTCTGCCAGCGGTGTGTTTCTTATATCTGCTGTGTCTGTGATTGTACATAATATTGCACTGTTCAACTGTTAAATCTGATATTCTGTAGTACTTTTATTAGCTCTATAAAATACCAGCACTTTTAAAAGCACTATACACAATACAAATTGATTATTTCATTAATTGAAGTTGAATTGAATAATATTGACACACAAACATATTAGAGTATTCTTGAGCATGCAGTTGAAACATACAAATAGTTTAATACATACTTTTGGATTATTATTAACATACTTGCTCATAAACAATAAGTTCCATATCCATATGTTATTGTTATTATTAATAGTGAAAAGGGAGCACAAAGTAAAGGAGAACCTCCCATATGCAAGGAGATTGCCACTAGAAATTCATAGAGCATGATAGTAAAACTATTTCTTTATTTAATGTGTATTATTCTTACTACAATTTTTTAATTTATATTAATAACATCGAGGTAGTGATACTTAGTGAGTAATATTGACACACAGACATATTAAGAGTATTTTTGAGCATGCGGCTGAAACATACAAATAGTTTATACATACTTTTGGATTATTATTAACATACTTGCTCATAAACAATAAGTTCCATATCCATATGTTATTGTCATAAAATACTAAATTATGAGTTATTAATAGTGAAAAGGGAGCACAACGTAAAGGAGAACCTCCCATATGCAAGGAGATTGCCACTAGAAATTCTTAGAGCACGATTGTAAAACTATTTCTTTATTTAATGTGTATTATTCTTACTACTATTTTTTAATTAATATTAATAACATCGAGGTAGTGATACAGAGTAAAATCTGAAATTGAAACAACTCAGGAAGACTGAATGTGAGCAACAATAAGGAAGACATATTGTAAACAAGCTACATGCATGGCACATGATTGGGAATCAATAATAAATACAAGACAAATAAAACTGAAATAAAAAAACAGATTTTAAAACAGGATTTTAAGAGTTTACGTGGACAGCATTGTTATCCTTCAAACACTCTGAAAATACAAGAAAAAAGAAAGATACAATATTTTAGTATGTTATAAAAAGGTATAAAGTAAAAATCAAAAGACTCTATTCTCATAATCCATAACAGAGTGAAAATGTCAATTTACATGCAACACTTCATGCAATTTTTGAAAATGTGGTCTTTGTTGATTTAATTGTTTCCTGCACTGTAACTTTAACCTTACAAGGTTCTTTCTGCTATCATAAATTATAAGGTGAGATCCATCCATCTATTATCCAACCCGCTATATTCTAACTACAGGGTCACGGGGTTCTGCTGGAGCCAATCCCAGCCAACACAGGACACAAGGCAGGAAACAAACCCCAGGTAGGGCGCCAGCCCACCACAGGGCACACACACCAAGCACACACAAGGGACAGTTGAGAATCACCAGTGCACCTAACCTGCATGTCTTTGGACTTTGGGAGGAAACCAGAGCACCCGGAGACCATGCAAACTCCATGCAGGGAGGACCCGGGAAGCGAACTTGGATCTCCTAACTGCGAGGCAGCAGCGCTACCCACTGCGCCACCATGCTGTATAATATGAGATTTATTTTTAAATAGGTTTACAGTTTTTCTTACATGTTTGGTTGATTATTTGGTTCAAAATATAATCTTCAAGAGCATGGTGTTTTGTCAAGAATTTTTTTTAAAAAAGGGACTTTATCCTCCGTGACAGACAGCCATGGCCATTATCCGGATGGGAAGATAGCTGGATGAAAGGACCGGGGGAGAGAGCATACACAAGACACTGCCTTCCCTGGGATGTTAGAGGGTGACTGTGAAAGGAGAATTGGAGTTTGATGCAGCCCTATTGGGTTCTGTGGCGGTCACTAGGAGAAACCACAGAGACGACAGGGCCCTGCTAATTTGGGTGTCCATCACATCTGGGAGTAATTCAGGAATTCTAGGGCGGCACGGTGGCGCAGTTCACTTCCCGGGTCCTCCCTGCGTGGAGTTTGCATGTTCTCCCCGTGTCTGCGTGGGTTTCCTCCGGGTGCTCCGGTTTTCTCCCACAATCCAAAGACATGCAGGTTAGGTGGATTGGCGATTCTAAATTGGCCCTAGTGTGTGCTTGGTGTGTGGGTGTGTTTGTGTGTGTCCTGCGGTGGGTTGGCACCCTGCCCAGGATTGGTTCCTGCCTTGTGCCCTGTGTTGGCTGGGATTGGCTCCGGCAGACCCCGTGACCCTGTATTCGGATTCAGCGGGTTAGAAAATGGATGGATGGATGGAATTCTAGTGTGTTAAGGTGTCATTTTGCTTGACTTCTCACTACTTTAAATGGATAAATTGACAATTTTTGCTCATCAGTCTACACTCAATAACCCATAACAACAAAGTAAAAAGCATGTTATCACAAAAGTTTTCAAATTCATTAAAAATTAAAAACTAGTACTTCACATTGATGTAAGTAGTCAGACCCTTTGCCATTACAATCCCAATTATTGTCTGGTGTATCCTGTTTGCTTTCATGATCCTTGAGATGTGTGTAGATCTTGATTGGAGTCCACATGTGGCAAAATGAAGGTCATGTAAAAAGGCAGACACTTGTGTATTTAAGGCCCACAATTCATACTGCATATTAGGACAAAAACCAAGAGCTCAAAGAACTCTCCGTAGACCTCTGCAATCAAGTTGTGGTGAGGCAAAGATCACGTTAGTGGTATAAAACAATTTCTAAAAAAATTGAGTGTTACTAGGAGCATGGTGTCCTCAATAACTGTGAAATTGTGAGAAGTCTAGAACCACGAGGACTCTTTCTAGAGTTGGCCACCTTGGCATAATGAGTAACCAAGGACGGAGGTCCTTTCTTAGGATAAAGCAGGTTGAAAAGTGCTTTGGTCAGGGAGAGGACCAAGAATCAAATTTTCACGGTAAAAGAGCTTCAGAAGTCAATTTTTTGAGATGGGAGAACCCGTCAGATAGACAACCATCTGAGCAGCATTCCATTAATTAGACTTTTGTGGTACAGTGGCTAGATGGAAGCCACTCTTCAGTAATAGGCAAATGACAGCCAGCCTAGAGTTTGCCAAAGAGCATATAAAGATTCACTGGTCTGATAAGACAAACATTGTACAATTGAGGCAGAATTCCAAGCACTATGCCTGGCAAATTCCAGGCATTGCTCATCACCTGCCTCATACCATTTCAACACTGAACAATAGTGGTACAACATCATGCCATGGGGTGTTCCTCAATGGTAGGGACAGAGAGACTGGTAAGAATTGAGTGACAGATAAATACAGGAAAATGCTGAGAGGTCCTCAATGAAATCCCCAGACTGGGTCAACAGTTTACTTTTCAGCATGACAATGAGCCAAAGCATACACAGCCAAGTCAACGCAGGAGTGACTTTGAGACAAGTCTCTGACTATCCCTGAATAGCCCAGGCAAATCCCAGACATAGACCCCATAGACTGTTTGTAGTGAATCATGAAGATGGCAGTTTACTGAAACTTCCCATCCAATCAAATAAAATTTGAGAGGATCTGCCAGGAAGAATGGGGTAAACAACCTCAGTCCTATCGTACAAATTGTGTACGTACTTACCCAAGAAAAGTAGAAGTTTAATTACTGCCAAGAGGGCTTCTACATGGTACTAAATTAGGGCACTGAATACTGAAATGAATAAGAGGTTTCAGTTTTTGATTTTAAATACATTTGCAAGCCTTCCTGAAAACATTTTTCACTTTGTGATAATGGGTTATTAAGTGTAGATTGATGGACAAAAATGTCAAATTTTGCTATTTAAATTTAAACCTAAATCAAAGTAGTGTGTGCAAAGTAAAGAGGCCTAAACAGTTTCAGAATCCACTGTAAATAGACAAATAAATATAGATTAATGAAAACAGAATTAATTTGACCTATAATTACTTTGATATTCCAGAGTCACATAGCTATAGATTCATATTTTGTGCTGCATTGTCTGTTATCTTTAATTCTTTCTTTCTTGTAATTACATTTTTAATACAATCAGGATTAGGAAGTACTTAACTGTGGAAAAGCTGTAATCAGTTCATGAATTATTAATTTCCATTTTCAGATCTTTTTTTTCATATCATGTGGGTAAACCTAATAAAAAAATCCAGACTGATCACCCTGCATTTCTGTAGTTATCTGACAAAATCTAATCAACATCTGTAACTGCATGTAGGAGGTAGATGATTATTTATAATCTTACAAAGCTTTTGGCATGACTGCCTTTGGTTACAAGCTAGCAAAAATCATTAAGTATGCAATGATCTCTGGGATTGCCCATTGTTAAAAATGCTTACACAGATGTCTGCTAAGAAAAAATAGGACATTAGATCAGAGCAAGGTTATGCTGTAAACAGTTAGGTTCCTTAATTTGCTGGAAATTTTAGAAAAACGAGAAATGAAAAGTGTCTCCACTGCAGGAGATTTTTAAAGAAGTTCACATTTGATGAATTTTAAAGAAGTGCCTTTCATGAACTTATCAGAAATGCTTGTCTGACTGCAATGGCTCCTTGCTGTCTTAATCCAATAAAGCTGCTATCTTGATTAACCTCATAATGGTTTGAGTTCTTTAGGAGAGGGGAATTACATTCGCATGGAAACGTGAAATTCATATGTGAAGCAGATTCCTGTATTTATACACCAAACAGACTTACCTCTATGAAATATACACTGAAGTTATACATATTGTAAACTTGAGCACTGTTTTATGAAAAGAGTATGCTATTAAATAAATCTCTTACAAGGTCTGTTTGTGAGAGGGCGTCAGTCTCAACACCAACTCAAGTCAGAATTAAGCCTCACCTTTTCCCTATGGTTTCCTAATTGATGCCCCTTTAAATTTCAGTTTCCATGGTTACTGTTCTTCAGTGTATTATTATGTTCCATTGGTTATCCCTGTCCTTTAGAATTGACCTTAAATTCTGCTAATGATACATAAAGCTCTATATTTTGGAGTGCCTATTCCCTTAACAATCCCAGTCATAACCTTAGATCCCCTAACGGTAGTTGTTTAGTTTGGCGTTTTCATAGCTACATGTTACCTCTAATTCTAATTGATAATACAGTACATACATTGAAATATCATCTTCTTCATGGATTTGCAGCAATTATGAATCCTTACTGTTCTCTGCTTTCTTTTCCATTTTTCTGTGGTGGCAATTTGCAACACCATCACCACCTGATCAAAGTACTGTGCAGCCTCATGTGATGTTAGAACATAAAGCAGATACTTGTGTTGTCCACAAGACCCACTGCTTTAAAGCGTAAGGACAAAGCATAAAAAACAATCTTTTTTTTTATTTTTGATTTTCTCTGTCCATCTGACCATAACATTTGACTTGTCATTAGAAGTTTAAAACAATCAATATAATATTACGTCTCTAATTTTTGTAGTAATTGTTTATCTGCAATATGCCAATTAAGTGCATGTTCACTTATGTTTATCTTTTATTTTTGGTATGTCATTTATTCTTTTTTTTTAATTTTTCTAAGTTGTTTTTCTTTTCTTGAAGCATTTTTGACATCTTGTAAAGCACTATGATCTATTTCCTCTGTATGAATATGTGCTATAACAGCGGTTCTCAAACAGTGGGGCTCGCCCTTTTTATTAGGAATGTTGCCATATGTGGCGTAATTTCGCTATTGGTAGGGAAATTTTAAGTTTGAAGGGTGTATCGGCAGCAAAAATATAGGAATACATTTTATTAGGGTTTCAAAAACGTCAGGAGGCACGATTAAAACTATTATGAAAACTTGGGTCGCAAATACTTAAAGGTGGAGAAACGCTGTGCTATAAAAAGAAATCCTGTTCTTGTTGTTGTTATCATGACTACCACACTGTACAATATTCAATTGATTTGGTAAGCCTCGAAAGTTCTACTTAATTTTTTCAATAAACATTTTTCTTTCCTTTATGCTTGTAGATGTGTGTGATGTCTACAGTTCTTCATGTTACTTTTGCTGTGCACATTGTTCAGTATTTGCACACTTATCTCATTTGCATAGATATCCCATTTAAAACTCTACAGTACGTCTCTGATTCTGACAGCACATTAGATGACGCAGCACAGACTCTACTCTAGAATGTCCAGGTATGGGTGGGTGGCCAGTTGGTCAAGGTCTTCTGGTCTGTGACTGTGTCTGACATTCTTGTCTTGCACTTTGTCTGTTAAAACTGGTTATAGACTCCCCAAAGATTATTTTCACCAGGGATGCGGCTGACTGGAGTTATCCATTGCCAACTGGTCATAGTCAGTCATTGTCCAACCCATAGTTCACCTGTTCATTAATAGTCTGAGTGTGTTTCTCTCGTTAGCTTTTCATTGAAGCTATCATGGAGTTATTTGCAAGTTTTACTTTTCATTGTCCTTGGTTGGTGTTTTGATGTGTTTGCTTCCATCTTTGAATTTTGAATTCTGGTCAGTAATAGTCAGGCACTACCTTTTGCTGTTTTCAGTACCCTTTTGTTATTCTTTTGTTTTAAAAATATTATCATCTCTCAATCCTCAAGGCTCCTATCCTTAAACCAGAGATGTATTTTTAATTGTTTTTTTTTCTTTTAAAGTATTTTAAAATATTTAGTAATACTTCCATCCATCCATCCATTATCCAACCCGCTATATCCTAACTACAGGGTCACAGGGTCTGCCGGAGCCAATCACAGCCAACACAGGGCACAAGGCAGGATACAAACACTGGGCAGGGTGCACACATACACCAAGCACAATTTAGAATCACCAATGCACCTAACCTGCATGTCTTTGGACTGTGGGATGAAACCAGAGCACCCAGAGGAAACCCACACAGACACGGGGAGAACATGCAAACTCCACAAAGGGAGGACCCGGGAAGTGAACCCGGGTCTCCTAACTGTGAGGCAGCAGCGCCACCATGCCACCCTTAGTAATACTTTGTACCAGTTGTCCCATTTTTGGGCCTAGTCCAGCAGGAGCCAACTATTTCTAAATTGGACTAAGCTGAACTGGGTGAGCCTCACCTGGTCTGTCCACTGAAAGTCCTCTCCTGCGTTTATGGTTGATTTTGAGGTATCAAACTCACTTTTACAATGTCTGGGAACTCCGGATCATGACATCACAATTGTAAGTGTTTTCGTGTGTTCTACATCTCCCAGTCTCTTTTCAACTCAAAGTAAGTCTGTGACTGAGATTTTACAAACTATGTATTGCCCTCTCGTTGATTTGTATATTGGTAAATTTTTATATTTGGTTTTTTTTCACTTGTTGTAACCTTTTGAATGTCTTCAAAACATTTATCTTCAGTTTCAGGTTTTGTCAATGGTGAACCTAACATGAGTATCAGAAGATGAATGATTTCGGATGATTAGTGTTGACCAACGAAATTCACAAAAGTGTTTTTTGCAGCAAATATGCTGTGTTTATTGGTGACGTTGCTAATCCAATACTACACCCGCCATGCTCCTGGCTTAGGATACGCTTTGTGAGGGCTGCATGTACATCACACAGCTTTAGCAGCCATGCACGGGACTTTAATACATGCGTTAAGGTTGCTAGTGATGTGTTAAAAAAAAAAAACTTTCAGTATTTTCATTTAAGAGTTACATTAGCTGACCCTACGGAGAATATTATGAGCACTGCCACCAAATATTTAACACTGATCACCGTGCTGCTAGTAATGTGCAGCTTCAAGACAAGCATTAAAGGAGCCCTCTCTGTCTTCATGTTAGAATGCAAACTTGTGAAATAATAATAATAACAAAAAGTTTTTTTACTGTTTAAAATGATTTCTATCTTCTTAATGGAAGAAAAAAGTACAAAGAGTCTGCATAGATAGAGCAGAAACAAAAAAGGCATTCCAGCTGCTCCAGGAGCCATGATTTCAAACACTGAATAGAGCCGGTCCCATGTCATCACTTCATGGGTTGGCCGATGTGTGCATCAAGATTGAAACTATGTGAGTGCAGCAGTCCTTATATTATTCTCTTGTGTTCGTCCATGCTCCATATAAACAACGGTTGCCACAACTACTATAACCCTCCACAATAATTGCTCAAAAAAATTAAAGGAACACTTTATAAACAGAAAATAGCATCAACTCAAATGAAACTTCTGGGATATTGGCCTGGTCAGTTAAGTAGCAGAGTGGATTGTTAATCAGTTTCAGCTGCTTTGGTGTTAATGAAATTAGCAACAGATGCAATAGAGGGGTAACAATGAGGTGATCCTCCAAAACAAGAATGAATGGTTTAACAGGTGGAGGCAACTGACATTTTTCCCTCCTCATCTTTTCTGACTGTTTTTTCACTAGTTTTGCATTTGGCTACAGTCAGTGTCACTCCTGGTATAATGAGGAGTTACCCGGACCCTAAAAAAGTACCACAGGTAGTCCAACTTCTCCAGGATGGCACATCAATATGTACAAGTGCCAAAAGGTTTGCTGTGTCTGCCAGCACAGTCTCAAGGGCATGGAGATAAGATTCCAGGAGACAGGTAGTTACTCTAGGAGAGCTGGACAGGGCCATGGAAGGTCCTTAACCCATCAGCAGGACTGACCGGTATCTGCTCCTTTGGGCAAGGAGGAACAGGATGAGCACTGCCAGAGCAGGCCACTGGTGTGAATGTCTCTGACCAAACAATCAGAAACAGACTTCATGAGGGTGGCCTGAGGGCCCGACGTCCTCTAGTGGGCCCTGTGCTCACTGCCCGGCACTGTGGAGCTCAATTGGCATTTGCCATAGAATACCAGAATTGGCAGGTCCATCACTGGCGCCCTGTTGTTTTCACAGATAAGAGCAGGTTCACCCTAATCACTTGTGACACATGTGAAAGGGTTTGGAGAAGCAGCGTACAATGTTATGCTGCCTGTAACATCATTCAGCATGACCGGTTGGGTGGTGGATCAGTGATGGTCTGGGGAGGCATATCCTTGGAGGGATGCACAGACCTCTACAGGCTAGACAATGGCACCTTGACTACCATTAGGTATCAGGATAAAATCCTTGGACCCATTGTCAGACCCTATGCTGGTGCAGTGGATCCTGGGTTCCTCCTGGTGCACAACAATGCCCAACCTCATGTGGCAAGAGTATGCAGGCACTTCCTGGGGGATGAAGGAATTGATACCATTGACTGGCCCCCACTCTTGCTTGACCTAAATCCAACAGAACACCTCTGGGACTTTATGTTTCAGTTCATGAGACACCGCCAGGTTGAACCTCAGACTGTCCAGGAGCTCATTGATGCCCTGGTTCAGATCTTGGAGGAGATCCCCCGTACACCATACGTCGTCTCATTAGGAGCATGCCCACTCCCCATGTTGTCAGGCCTGCATACAAGCATGCGATGGCCATACAAACTACTGAGTAGTATTTGGAGTTGCTGCAATGCCATTTCAGCAAAATGGACTAACCTGCCTGCTGCATCATTTTTTCACTTTGATTTTCGGGGTGTCTTTGAATTCAGTCCTCTGTAGGTTGATAATTTTCCTTTCCATCAAACGATGTGGCATCCTTTTGTTCCTAACACATCACCCAGTCCATATCAGTAGAGATATCCAGCATAATGTTTTTCCTATTGAGATCTGATGTGTTTTCAAAGTGTTCCTTTAATTTTTTGAGCAGTTTTATTTATTTACATATTTCTAGTTTGTGATCATTTGTTTGTTTTTTTGTGTTTGTAGTTATCATTTCATCTGCATCTTTTGCTGTATGAAATGTTGTGGCCTAGATATTAATTAGCACTGCTGCTTCACAGATCAGATCACATTTTTGACTAGACGCTTCCCTAGCTCTCTGCAACACTTTACAGATCGCTGCACTGTTATACTCCATTTTAAACGAGTTCAGTTACTCCTTCTCCATTAACTTCAATTCATTTCAAAGAGTTCAAGTATTTCCTAGATTTCATCGAACAGATGGTGAAGCACACTCTGTAGGGTCCAGCCCTCACATTTTTGCAATTACATTGCACTCTTTTTTCTGATAATTTTCTTGCTCGTGCCGTGCTACAAATATTAATTCAGTAGCATCCTTAAAAAATCAAGACTAGAATGGGATGAGGGTAATTACTTTGTTTTCTTGTCTGTTTAAAATAAATCTCTTTCTTTATTTGTACATACAATGTAATTAGTAAAAGTTTCTATTTGATTTGGTTTGATTTGTTTTTTTTCCTTTGATATTATCACAGCACTCTGTGTGTACACTCATGAAGAGCACTGAAAATAAAAACTAATGAAAATAAACTGAAGTGAAATGATGTCTGCCAGCGGTGTGTTTCTTATATCTGCTGTGTCTGTGATTGTACATAATATTGCACTGTTCAACTGTTAAATCTGATATTCTGTAGTACTTTTATTAGCTCTATAAAATACCAGCACTTTTAAAAGCACTATACACAATACAAATTGATTATTTCATTAATTGAAGTTGAATTGAATAATATTGACACACAAACATATTAGAGTATTCTTGAGCATGCAGTTGAAACATACAAATAGTTTAATACATACTTTTGGATTATTATTAACATACTTGCTCATAAACAATAAGTTCCATATCCATATGTTATTGTTATTATTAATAGTGAAAAGGGAGCACAAAGTAAAGGAGAACCTCCCATATGCAAGGAGATTGCCACTAGAAATTCATAGAGCATGATAGTAAAACTATTTCTTTATTTAATGTGTATTATTCTTACTACAATTTTTTAATTTATATTAATAACATCGAGGTAGTGATACTTAGTGAGTAATATTGACACACAGACATATTAAGAGTATTTTTGAGCATGCGGCTGAAACATACAAATAGTTTATACATACTTTTGGATTATTATTAACATACTTGCTCATAAACAATAAGTTCCATATCCATATGTTATTGTCATAAAATACTAAATTATGAGTTATTAATAGTGAAAAGGGAGCACAACGTAAAGGAGAACCTCCCATATGCAAGGAGATTGCCACTAGAAATTCTTAGAGCACGATTGTAAAACTATTTCTTTATTTAATGTGTATTATTCTTACTACTATTTTTTAATTAATATTAATAACATCGAGGTAGTGATACAGAGTAAAATCTGAAATTGAAACAACTCAGGAAGACTGAATGTGAGCAACAATAAGGAAGACATATTGTAAACAAGCTACATGCATGGCACATGATTGGGAATCAATAATAAATACAAGACAAATAAAACTGAAATAAAAAAAAACAGATTTTAAAACAGGATTTTAAGAGTTTACGTGGACAGCATTGTTATCCTTCAAACACTCTGAAAATACAAGAAAAAAGAAAGATACAATATTTTAGTATGTTATAAAAAGGTATAAAGTAAAAATCAAAAGACTCTATTCTCATAATCCATAACAGAGTGAAAATGTCAATTTACATGCAACACTTCATGCAATTTTTGAAAATGTGGTCTTTGTTGATTTAATTGTTTCCTGCACTGTAACTTTAACCTTACAAGGTTCTTTCTGCTATCATAAATTATAAGGTGAGATCCATCCATCTATTATCCAACCCGCTATATTCTAACTACAGGGTCACGGGGTTCTGCTGGAGCCAATCCCAGCCAACACAGGACACAAGGCAGGAAACAAACCCCAGGTAGGGCGCCAGCCCACCACAGGGCACACACACCAAGCACACACAAGGGACAGTTGAGAATCACCAGTGCACCTAACCTGCATGTCTTTGGACTTTGGGAGGAAACCAGAGCACCCGGAGACCATGCAAACTCCATGCAGGGAGGACCCGGGAAGCGAACTTGGATCTCCTAACTGCGAGGCAGCAGCGCTACCCACTGCGCCACCATGCTGTATAATATGAGATTTATTTTTAAATAGGTTTACAGTTTTTCTTACATGTTTGGTTGATTATTTGGTTCAAAATATAATCTTCAAGAGCATGGTGTTTTGTCAAGAATTTTTTTTAAAAAAGGGACTTTATCCTCCGTGACAGACAGCCATGGCCATTATCCGGATGGGAAGATAGCTGGATGAAAGGACCGGGGGAGAGAGCATACACAAGACACTGCCTTCCCTGGGATGTTAGAGGGTGACTGTGAAAGGAGAATTGGAGTTTGATGCAGCCCTATTGGGTTCTGTGGCGGTCACTAGGAGAAACCACAGAGACGACAGGGCCCTGCTAATTTGGGTGTCCATCACATCTGGGAGTAATTCAGGTTAGCCCTGATGAGCCACCTGGAGAACTCCCAGGTGTAACATAAAAGGAGCTGCCTTACTCCTTTCGGAGAGCCAGAGTCGGGAGGAAGAGGGACGAAGCTTGCCTGTGGAGGAGTGAAGGCATAATGAAAATTAAAGAGAGTACTTTGGAAATGTTTATTGGTGCTTTATACTGTGCTGTTGTTGGGAACGAGGGAAAAGCGCTTTTCACTTGTAAATAAAATGTGTGATATGCTGCACTTGTGCCTAGTATCTGTCTGTGTTGAGGTTGAGGCGGCAAGAGCACCCCATAGTGATTCAGACTCTTAGGCTTTTTTTTAAAATTGGTGAACAAGATAATACTGGAAATGCCAACATTATTAGCCTTGAGCACTTAACCAGTGTTGCAGTCACTCATCACTTATATCACTTTATATCAATTATGACCAAGGGCCTGCCATTGCCCCTGCTGGGTTGCAGATCAAATACAAAGTAAGGGCCAAGTGCTTTTTGCTTCCTCTGGGCACTTCGCCTGAAAGGGCCACACTTTGAAATACCTTAGCATGAGCCAAGAGCCACTTTAAGGGCCAAATCTCCTCCTGGGACTTATCAGATAAGCTACCCTTGAAAGGGTTGCACAATTTCAAACAAGGCAGTATGGCTTATACTGATATTATTATTATATTATCCTGATACTCTGTATATCCAACTCATTCATCCATCCATTTTCCAACCCGCTGAATCCGAACACAGGGTCACGGGGGTCTGCTGGAGCCAATCCCAGTCCACACAGGGAACAAGGCAGGAACCAATCCCGTGCAGGGTGCCAACCCACCGCAGATATCCAACTCATTATAATAACTATTCATGTTGGCTCTAAAAACTGTACTAACCCCTACTCTCTCTTCTGTTGGAACCCCTGCAGATTTTATTTTTTTTCTCCAGCCATCTGGAGTTTTTTTTTTCTGTTTTTTCTGTCCACCCTGGCCATCGGACCTTACTCCTTTTCTATGTTAACTAATGTTGTCTTATTTTAATTTATTTTGTCTTTTATTTTTCTTTTCTTCATTATGTAAAGCACTTTGAGCTACTTTTTGTATGAAAATGTGCTATATAAATAAATATTGTTGTTGTTGGCTGAGGCTGGCAACTTTAACTTCAAACTCTTACTAGGCATGAGGCTAACTGCCTCTTTGTTACCTCTGAAAGGGCTGCACAATTCTAACAGAATGCATGCTGAACAAACATGCAAGACATTCTCCAACAAGACCAAATTGCTATATTTAAGAGTTATAAAAATAATGAATCACTTGAACAAGCACACTGGGGAAAATAATGGCATTAAATAAGGAATGTTTCAATGAAGAAATATTCAAAATCTAATTTAGTTATTAGTTATGTAAATTTGCTGATAAACCAGGAATTATAGACTTCAAGTCAAGAAAGAAAGCAAACAACCTGAATGATTCAAATCAATGTCTATGAAAGCGAGCTTAATTCCAAATAATCAGGAGAGATACCCATATAAATTAAAGTGTCCATTCTTTTTAATCCAACTTAGGCAAGTTTTCACCTTCATGGTGCAGCTTTAGTTTGCTTCTTCATTGGGGTGCATTTTTGGTGGCACCTAACTTTTCATCTGCCTCACATTTATCTCTTTCAAAAATGGTTGCATCTGCATCTCTCAATAGCTGTATAGAGTTTTTATACCATGTCTTAGTGGCTGTATTTAGCATGCAGTATTAGTAAAAACTGGGCGAATTAAAATTTCCCCTTGGACTTTGCTACCGGTTAAAGTAACGATTCCTTAAGCTAATTTTGAAAAACAAGCTAAATAACAAAATCTCAATTTCAGATCGTCTTAAGAGCATATACACACTAGTAAGTTTATCTGAACTTAAACATTGATAATAACACTTCTATCTAAGGCAGCGTTTCTCAACCTTTAAGTATTTGCGACCCAAGTTTTCATAACACTTTTAATCGCGTCCCCCTAATGTTTTTTTGAAAGGAGCCCACAAATACCAATTTGTTCTTTTTTAATTAATGATATATCTTAGATGCATATTTTATTATACCTACTTATCTTTTATCAATATTTATCTAACTCTATATTTATTTTTCTAGTATCAGAATGTAGTTTAAGTTCATTTGTTTTGGTTTCAATAGATGTATTTTTCATAGTTTTGATTCTTGTTTTCTTTTTTTCACATCTTCGCGCACCCCTTTGTGTTACTTCGTGTCCCCCTAGGAGGATCTTCCCCACAGTTTGAGAACCACTGACCTAAGGTTTGCTTACATTTGCATTTTTCCCAAGGTTCTCATCTAGTTTGCATCACAGAATTCAAGTTCTGTTAAAATACTTCGTTCAATCTGTTTATCTGTTGGTTCAAAAGAAGAATTAGTCTAAGAGATATAACTATCTGTTATATAAGTTTTACTTTTCTCACTAGCCCTTCAAATACTTCTGTTCATTCAGCATCTCCCACATCCCCAAACAGAATGATGTCATTGTCTGATTGTAAGCTTTTTCTCCAAACCCTTTTGCTGAACTCTTTTTTAAATAAATACAATTAAATGTGATGCTAAGTTGACAAGCATTGTAGCTCTGTATTCTTGGTCATATTGTTAATTCACTTAAAAGTTACATCTTATCTAAAGGAAACACTCTAGATATCATGGGTCTATTTTAATACATTAAATCAAATTTTTAATCCTTATTAAAATGGTCAAATGGTAAGAGGTACTGAAGAATTTAATACATATTTCAGATGTCATATAATAGTGTTTTACAATAAAGTGAATTTTTGAATTTCCCCTTGGGATTGATAAAGTATCTATCTATCTATCTATCTATCTATCTATCTATCTATCTATCTATCTATCTATCTATCTATCTATCTATCTATCTATCTATCTATCTATCTATCTATCTATCTATCTATCTATCTATCTATCTATCTATCTATCTATCTATCTATCTATCTAAAGTGAATTGCTACAATTGATAACAATGCAATATGCTAATGAATTCACCATTTCAAATGTTTTTAAGTTAAAACTTTAATAGATCAATGTCATTTTATTTTATAGTTGCCTTTATCTAAGGTAAGAGTTTACGTGGACAGCATTGTTATCCTTCAAACACTCTGAAAATACAAGAAAAAAGAAAGATACAATATTTTAGTATTGTAGGCTAATGTTTGGAATATGAATTATCTTCTGCTTCTTTGGGTTCCAAGTGGATTTCTTTAAGTTGAAACCACTTCTTGTTGGAAAAAAATGTTGAAAGATCATTCAAATTTTCTTGAATTTAGGACTGGTGCAAAGGTTTTGCTATCTACTAGGAAATGTTGTCTGGATATTCCATGGAAATAAGTATTTCTTCCATCCATCCATCCATTTTCCAACCTGCTGAATCTGAACACAGGGTTACAGGGGTCTGCTGGAGCCAATCCAGCCAACACAGGGCACACGGCAGGAACTAATCCCGGGCAGGAAAGTATTTCTTAGTGTAAGTGAAACAAAGTACATAAGAAAATCCTCATGAGAACAGGCCTTTAAACCAACAAGCTTGCCAGGTATTTTGGAAAATGTTGTCTTATTCTGAACTTCAAAACCAGTTTCCCCATATGTGTCTGCCAGATTGTGTTTCCTGATTTCTGTTTTGGTTTCTGTTTATGCCTCTGTTATCTAGTTTAAAAATAAAATTTGATATGTTTATTGTAATTATTTATTTTATTTTTGTAGTGTTCCATTTATGTATTGTGTTTATATGTGTTAATCAATATTCTCTGTGATACAGATTTATATTTAATATGTGGATAGCTGAAATTTTAGTGATTGGCAATAATGGATTCAATGAGGTTATCAGAAATAAACTTGATGCATTAGGATTAAAAGTTAAGACGGAAGTAAAAAACTTAGGGATAACTTTTGACTGTAATCTGAGTTTTAAATCGCATATTCATCAGACCACTACGACAGCATTTTCTCACTTAAGAAACATAACAAAAGTTAGACTTCTTATATCATTGAAAGATGCTGAGAAATTAGTTCACGCTTTTGTTTTCAGTCGACTACATTACTGTAACGCACTCCTCTCAGGACCACCCAAAAAAGACATAAATTGTTTTCTCCAGTTTTGATGTCACTACACTGGTTACCTGTGTCATTTAGAATTGACTTTAAAATTCTGCTTATGGTTTATAAAGCCTTAAATAATCTCGCTCCATCTTATATATCGGAATGACTGACACCTTATATTCCAACCCTATAACCCTAACCTTAGATCCTCAAATGAGTGTCTCCTTAGAATTCCAAAAGCTAAACTTAAAAGAAGTGGTGAGGCAGCCTTCTGCTGTTATGCACCTAAAATCTGGAATAGCCTGCCAATAGGAATTCGCCAGGCTAATACAGTGGAACACTTCAAAACACTGCTGAAAACACATTACTTTAACATGGCCTTCTCATAACGTTACCTTAACTTAATCCTGATACTCTGTATGTTCAGTTCATTGTAATAACTATTCATGGTGGCTCTAAAATCCGTACTGACCCCTATTCTCTCTCTGTTTCTTTTCCCGGTTTTGTGTGGTGGCGGCCTGCGCCACTTCCAATACTCAAAGCTTCATGATGCTCCAACAATGATGGATGGATTAAAAGGCAGAAGTCTACGTGACCATCATCATCAAGTCCTTCTGTGAGAACCCTAAATCCAAAAAGGACTGTTTCATTTATGTGAGGTAGAATGCCCAGAGGGGACTGGGTGGTCTCATGGTCTGGAATCCCTGCAGATTTTATTTTTTCTCCAGCCGTCTGGAGTTTTTTTTTTTTGTTTTTTCTGTCCACCCTGGCCATCAGACCTTACTCTTATTCTATGTTAATTAATGTTGACTTATTTTATTGTCTTACTGTGTTTTTTATTTTTCTATTCTTAATTATGTAAAGCACTTTGAGCTACATTTTTTATATAAAAATGTGCTATATAAATAAATTTTGTTGTTGATTGTAAACTGTCATTTAATAATGTATTAGTGACTTAAAAATAGGAACAGACGTATCAAGCAATTGTGAACTCCCCAAGTTTTAGGAATGCTATCACTGACAAGAACCTTTTTCTTATTTGGTGTTTTGGGAGTAAAATTCATGGTGGGATTTTTGGGGGTATTCATCTCTTTACTTGTAATTAGTTTTGCAAAGGTGGTTTGTTATAGCTCTGTGCAGAACATTATATGAGCCATTACCCCCAGTGAGGCCATAATCAATCCTGCTGGTCTTAGAAGAAAGGGTAGTCTAGCTGGATGGAATGAGATTGAGTCTTGCAGAAACAATAATTGATAAAAAGTATGGAGTTGGATTGTGTTGAACTCTGTACCACAACACCTTATTGGTCCATGACATACGAAAGGAATTGGTATATCTTTAGTCACTCTCTCTCTCTCTCTCTCTCTCTCTTTGTGTGGCCATATTGGTACAAGGAGATGATGACCTGAACAAAGCTGACCAGAAAGAATCAAATGTAACTACATGTTCATGTGCTGCCTGAAACTGTACATCTAGTACCATCAGGTTGTATGGTTTGCCAATACTGTACTATTATTGGTACCTTGTTAATGTTTTGGGTATCTTCTTATATAATACGCTACTGTGGCTGTTCATTTGTCTGTCCAGGATTTTAAAGCACCTGTAGCTCGCAAACCATTTGACCTATTTACCTGATATTTTTGTACACATATACTACGTGATCTCTACTGTCTGCTTTCAGGGTGATGATTTTTATTACTCTTTTTATTTTATGTTATTGTAGATTCAACTCTCGGCAGCGGGCAACAGGGCAGCCATGCGGTGCAGGCGTACGGGTGCTGTTCTCATGCCTAACACCTTCGCCACCACTTCCTCTACCCCTTCATATCTTAAATCATTCTTGAGACAGATTGAACAGTTAAGTGCCAGCTTAAGTGAAAAATGAAGAAAAACATACAAAGTAATAAACTGACTTAATCAGTTTTAATGCGAAAAGATGCCGACGGAAGAAGAGAAGCATCGGGTCACTAGAGTGATGAAAACAAGAGCTGCTCACGAAGCTGCTAGCGCATCAACCTCTGAGTAAATAAATGCTAAACGTACAGAGAAAGAGGATGAAAACTGTAAGTCAGGTGTACTCACTGCACATTATCGTGCTGTCTGCCGTTACTGGTATCATCTGTAATACATCATGAATAAATGTGTAAACCTTTTTATCCTGCATGATGTTTTCACTCTGTCTGCTTGCTTGAAGTTATAGAATGTGAAAGAGAAAGAGTGAGGGCTGAAATACAGTGCCTGTGGTAAAATTATGAGATTTCAGACATTTTGTTAAGGTCTACATAGCAAGGAGTATAAAGGGGAAAAATAGGGTCACCGTAGGGCCTATCATGACAAAACACTTCATGTCCCTTGTGTTTTGTGTGGGATAGTGTGTGAGTGTGTGCGTGTGTGTGTGTGTGTTTGTGTTGGTTCGCATCACAGCATTTAAGCCTTCCCTCTTGCCATTTAGGTCAGAGCAGAAGGAGAGCTCAGACATAGTGTACTGAAGTGCATTGGAGCTGTATACATCTCTGTTATTGGATTTACTGGCGTTTTGATAGTTTACTGTGCTGGTTTTGGTTTATGATTTCTGGATCTCATATTGGGACTTGTTAGCTGAGAACTGCCTTTAAGACCACTCTGTTTTTAAGTTTTTGTTGTTTGTCTCTTTTGCCGTTTCTCTTTTTATTTATAGAGATCTGTCTCAACAAGCTCATGTTTTTTGTTTTGAATGGCACTTGAGTATTTTTGGGACATTGCAGTGTAACTTTAAAGCTTTAGCCCCTTTAGTCCTGTGTAGGCCAAAGAAGGCTTGTGGGGTTAGGTATCAAACCCATACAGGTGAGGATTGATTCAAGCAGGCAAAGAAAGTATGGGCTTGCTTGTTAAGGTTTCTGGTGGCCTCACACACTTTTGCTTTGGATTCAATTCCAACAAATAGCATTTTTCCTTTCACCAGTTGCAGCATGTTGGAAGTTTTCAAAACATTGATCTCCACCACCTTGTTTGGTCAATACTGAACCTAATATGAGTACCAGAAGGTGAAAGGTTATGGATGATTAAGAGGATGAACATTTTTGTGCAATAACAATATTGAATTACATTCCTGGGTTTCCCTGATAACTTCCATGCTCCTTTATTTGCTATAAATATTGAATCAGTAGCTTCCTTAGAAAGAATGAAGGCTTAAATTGGATGAGGAGATGATTGGATTGTTGGCTGAAATGCAGTGGTGTATTTCCTTTAATTAGGCTTCTTCCTGTGTTTTACTATATTTTTCTGGCAAGTTAAGCATTGCTAACATGTTTGGGCCACACCTTGATGGTGACATCATTGTTGGTTTAAAGCCTTGTTCAGAAATTATGTCTCAGCTTTACATCATTTCCTGTATTCATTTGACGATGTTCTTTCACCACATTGGCTGTTTGTTTTGACTATTATTTTCAAAAATTTCAGCTTATCTATATAATTCTTATTCTAAACCTCGTAAACAATTCTTTGAGGCAATTTGATGTTTAAGATTTAACTTCATAACAATGTTTCTTGTTTTAAAGGGGCACAGATTGTTACACATTTCTGATATGTGGACAATGCTAATATCTTGATTACTCTTAAAAGGAGCTAAATATCAGAATGCTTCTAATTGATCTATGAATAAATAAGCTTTTCTTTACTGTACACTGATAATGACAGAGGACATATGATTAAAAGCATTTATTGTCTCCACTAACAAAACGCTCATTCTTCAGAATTGCAAATACAATGTGGTCCTATGTGGACTAAGACTCTCATATTTTACAATTTGGACCCTGTGAAAGCACAGAAATGCATGTTTGCAAAGAAAGAAAGAAAGACCTTGTCAGTTACCTGTCTTGAATTTTTGATATTTTGACCTCTGTATTTGCTCTTTTGATTTTTGAAATATGTTCCAGCTTAGATGCTCTTTTGTCCTACAGTTTGACCCTTGTGTGTGCATTCACGCTTTTAAATGCTATTTATTTTTTGATCCAGTACAGCCATAAATACAAGGTGGCATTACTTTTGTCTGTAGACTGCATACATATGTATGGTGCGACACTTAAAATATGCAAAGCCTGATTTTATTTTACATTGCTAATTTATTGTATATTCTATAGTACAAGATGAAAATATCAATATTCAGCAAATACTCAAGCCATATTCATCTACTTTTCTATACCTTTATGCCTTTCTATATATTTTATTTTCAATGTTCAGACATTATTTCTAATGGAACAACGAACAATTAAATATATGCTCTCCTAACACTGTTTTAGTATTTCTTCAGAATGCTTTTCTAGGTTTGTCATAGTCTTCCATCCCCTAGTGACAAATGTCTTCCCAAATTGATAATATACGAGACCTCTCTTTTTAAACAGGACCTGCAATCCAGGCATCGCCAGTACCGTGGTAATTGCTGTCAGTTGGTTAACCAACCCTCCTTAATCCAGCCATGGCTGTTTTTGATTTTATTTAATGCTGAAATCATCCATCCCTCCATTTTGTAAACTCGCTTTACCAGGGATGCGCAGCGATGCAGACCTGTGCGAAAGGGCGGAGGATTTGCACCGCTATCTGAAAGGTTGCTGGTTCAGATCACGTTGCTGCTCTTGAATAACAGCATCTTTGACATAAAAAATTCTTCTTGGCGCTCTACAATTGCTAACCCTACCCGCTGACCTTCAAAATGGTCACGCAAAAGACAATCTTCCCCCGGGAATTGATAAAATAATCAAAATATGCAGTGCGTTCATTGTTTCGCATTTGCGTTTTCTTACTGCTTGAGCTACGTAGGCTTCCGTAGGGACACTTCTTATTGGTTAATTAATTTAAACCGCTTTGCGGTAACTGAAAAGAGACTCGTTGAAGAGAGGATTAGGAATATTGAGGACCGTTTCTTATCAGCATGTAAATTACGGCCAGTCGTCGGTAATTTTCTTATTTCAATTTCGACCTTCAGGATGAGATAGCTGTGGTCAAAGGCATTTTAAATAATGTGGAAGCTCTCGCCCGAGATTTGTATGTCCATCACAAAGAAACAGAAATGTGATTGAGGGACGGTGCGAGCCAAAGGTGTCTCTAGAATAAGGTAAGACCACAGTGTGTTCTCAAACCGTAATGATGTTCTAAAGTGCGACTTTTTATGAGACATGCGTAGTCTGCCCCCTTTTTTTTCTTCTTCATCCCAACAGAATCATATATGCTAATGCATATTACACATCTTTCATGATAAAAAGCTGACTTGGGAAAACCGTTTTTTGTGTCTGTGTTGTAGGGCGTGCAAATGTTCATATATATATATATATTACCCGAGTTTTACTTCGTTTTCTTAAAATGGGTGCCTTTTTACTTTTGAGTATAGCTGTGTATTTCGGGATGTTTCTTTGCTTCTTGTTTAATCATTGCTAGTTTTAAACTATGTACAGGAAATTAAAATGGAGGTTGTGTAGTGCCTGTAAGGTGTTTGTTCTGATCATTCTGTTTATGCCAGCATTGTTGTTGATTGATATTGTTTAATCCGACCGCTTTGTCTGCTTTCTGAGAAATTAAATACTTCACTTTAACATTTAGACTTTTTCACAATTGCAATGCATTTTGCTTTTTTAATATTCTTGACTAACATGTTGTATAACAAACCGTGGAAAGGCACACTGAGCTAGGGTTTTGTGTGTATCTATTTTATTAACTGCTATCCGTTCAAATAAGAAAGGGGATAACTACTAATCAACTATTTGCTTTTTTTCACTTTTTTGCTAGATAATGTCAAACTAGTGGCTTTAAAAGAATAGGTTAACATAAGGTCAAGGGGTTTCAATCATCCACAAGTTAATTTTGAATTTAATAAAGTGTAAGTGTGTGTAGCTAGTGAGATCTATGTAGATGGGTAGGAGGCTAGAAGGAATCTTGGAAAAACAGCAGTATAATATATGGAAGTTGAATATCTTTGTAAAAATGCATGACATGTAGAAATTATTCTAAGAGGCGTTTGAATAATGAAACAAATAATGGGTAAGAAGGTGTCAACATTACCAAAGTGTGATTTGCAGATGATAACTTGTTTGTTACTGACAGTGAGAACTACATCCGACCCGCTATATCCTAACTACAGGGTCACGGGGGGTCTGCTGGAGCCAATCCCAGCCAACACGGGGTGTAAGGCAGGAAACAAGCCCCGGGCAGGGGCTTATGTTCTCTACCATAAGGCACTTTAAAGCAAATAAGAATGCAAAAAAGCAAATACCAGCCACCTTTCTGCCATCTGTCACATAGGGTCTAAAAATCTGTCTTAATTGTCCTTCACATTTCATAAAGTGAATATAAAAAACTGACAGTTAACTGGCATAGTTTGATTTACTGGCTTGTTACACACATAGATACAAGCAAACACACACACACTAGGGAAAATTTAGAATCACCAATGCACCTAACCTGAGAACTACAGGACATTTTAAATGTGAAAATGCAAGACAGTGAGGAGAAGGGACCAATATTGAATTCTAAGAAGACGGTATGGTGTTTACAAAAGACAAAGTAACGCTTGATGTTTTTCAGAAAAACTTTTGGCAAGTGGGTCACTTTTGTTACCGGGGTGGCATGTTAACGCAACATGGAAGATATGATCAGGAAATAAAAAGCATGATTGCTGTTCTTGTACTGTTAAAATAGTACTGTACTTCTGAAGCAACACATACCTCTCAAAACAAAGGTGAACATTTATAAGGTGTTGCATTTGGTCTCTCTTAATATACAGTTGTTAAACATAGACTAGGGAGCTGTGAGATTGCATTCCTCAAAAAAAAAAAAAAATCCCGAACAGCAAAAGCACCAAATGAAGGAGTATTGTTGTTGTGTTTCATTGCTGAGTAAAAATAATGAAAAGAGATCAAGAGGAAGGATTGGAAATGCTGTGAGATGAAACTGGGAACAGCATGAGTTGGAATTTTTTTTTTTGTATAGTACGGAAGAGAGAGAGGGAGAGAGGTGGAAGACCATGATCGCCAATGTCTGCATAGGACATGTCACTTGGAGAGAGTCCAAAATAATTGGTTTCTGATGAAGTAATTGGTTGCAACTTTAACCCTACAAAGGACCGTGATTTATGTATTTATTGACTTTTTTTAAAATTTGTACCCAGGGGGATATTTGACCTTTTTTATAGAAGCTCACTCAATAAATATTATTCTGTTATAAAAAACAGTAAAGCCCATCTTGAACACACACAAGATTTTAAGGGGAGTGTGTTTTTAAACACTTATCAGTGGCTACAAAGAACTTCTTAGGTTGAGGAAAAAGCTAAGATGTCTAATAATTTATGGATCTTTTTTTCTTCTCTGGAAGAGTTGGAGTACTTGTGGTACACTGCCATTCAGATTCAATAAACTGTATCTTTGGCTGTCCTTGGGTTACTTGGATCTGAAATGAAATACAGTGATGATCTGAGTTTCTACAAAGTAGGCAGCTTAAGCTTTAAATCAGAAACCAATGCGATTTTATAAAAGTGATTTCTGCAGTGAACAACTTCTAAATGTGCTGCTATAATATAATATACTGTATTACACTGGAGATCTAGAATCTTGTTAATTTGGTCTAGGAACAGAAAACATTGGGTTTACAAAGACTGGTGATGGATCAAGTTTTCCAAATGCTCTGCATTTAAATGACTTCTATATTTTATTTGAATATTGTTCATTAGATTAAACCCTTTTTCAGTGTGTACACATGAGGCCTGGAAAAGTGAAAATAACAGCTTGCAGTGATCCTGTTCTTGAGTAAATATGACCATATCTGAAAATGTCTTTACAGTTTCATTTAGTGGTTTAAACACCATCACATCTGCAGCTTTGAAAAGTCCTTGAAATGTTTCCTTCACTGATGACTTGCAGAAAACTGTGTAAATAGTCCTTGGCAAAGTCTAAATGTCTCCTCAGGATAAAATGTTTTCAGTCATCATCTACTGTATACCCAGGTCCTCATGATGTGCCACTCAATATCTCTTTGGTAAATGTGGAATAGTCTGCAATAAAACGGCAGATATAATTTGTTTTTTTCCTATTTCCCCGGCATGGCTGTTGTGCCGAATGAGGTAAACATTACCATCCGGTTTAAATTTAAATTGCTTTTCATACAACACTGTTGAATAGATAAACTTTCTCATGCTGTTAATATGCCGGTGAACATTCATTTTCATTCCTAAATTTAATACATAATTTTAGTAACTGTTTTGTCCATTGATTCAGTGTGGTCGGCTGATTTTTCTAATTTCATTTAACACTTCAGTTCTGATTTTGTTTAAAGGTAGTAATTGTTCTTCACCAACTGACTGGTATGCTCCCGTATTTGATGACATGATCACAAATATCCTGGACTGCTAACATAGAAGAATTTATTATCATAGCGGCAAAATGCTGTATTATCTATTAAAGTGTTTGCCTTGTCAGGTGTTGCTCATTACTTTCTGCCTCCGTGTTCTTGCCTAAATTCTGTTGATCTGTTAATCCTGTTTTTTAAGCTTTGTAACAGAATTGATATGAGGTTTCTGGTCCAAACTGAGATAGTATGCTTTCCCTGAGTTCTATTTGTTAAAAGATTTAATTTCTCCCAGAAGCACATGCTGTATGGCACTGTGCAGTACATCTGTTTTGAACAACCTATTCAGGTATAACTATTCCATTTTAAACCCCAAACACACAGTTTCTCAGATTTAATACTTCAACTCTCTTCAGCTTTTTGCTTAGACATGGTTAAAGTAACAAAAACAGTACAAAACATTTTATATAGCACAATTTTGTTTGAAACGCAATTAAACTGCCAGTAATTGATTTAGTTTTTAATATTTATAGCTTAATTTTGTTTGAAAGTCTGCTTTTTTTTTTTTGAGCAGCCATGTAAAATCTGGGTGACGTCACTAAAATGTGTAATCAATCACTCACGTTATCGGCTTAGAGGGAACGTTGCTGTGCAGCAAATGTGGTGTTATACATCTACAGATCTTTGATCTTTCTTACTATGTATGAGAATAGTATCTGAAGTATCTTGTCAAAAAGTCATTAACTAATGAGAATAGTGTAGTCAAGTGACTGGGGCCCCACCCCCTTTTATTTTGGACCAATGAGTGTGCAGGGAATATGCACAAGTATGGAGCCCAAATGGAAGAATTTGATACTAACAGAGGGTGAACCGAAGGCACTTTTCTGTTTTGTCAACTTAGTTGAAATAGTTTGCTAATACCTTTTTTAGTGTTTTGAAATCCTTTGCATTCTGGGAGCGGGGAGTCCAGTAATTTGAATAAGGTAATTTGCAACCAACCAAGAAACTTAGTAGAATTTCTGAAAATTTCAGAACCTGCAGGTCTCTCTGGATTTTTGCATCAACACAGACTGACTAGACTGTATACTGAGTCTCTCCTTGATCACCCTTTATTTGTAGCATTTACCCTACTATGTAGCTAAATCCTGTAGTCTAAAATTTTCAAGGGTAAGTTAGGGAATAATAGTATTACTTAAGATTTTGCTGATATTCATACTTCACTGTGCCTGAAATCAAATGGACTAAATAGAAGGAATTCTAAAAATGATGACAATCCAGATATCCCCCAAAAAAAAAAGACAATGCATTTAATTGTCTTCATAGACTACACCAAAGAATCCAAAACCGTTGCTCTTCACACCGTTTGTGAGGTTACATTCTACATGTGCCTCAGACTTTCTGTGTAGATTGCAGGTTTTGTGATGACCACTCATTTATCCCAACCATTCCTCTCTGCGCCATTTGCCACACACAGCCAGATTTGCGGCTCAGAAGTGGTTTCTTATTAAATTATGATTTGGTCAGGCTCATTTCTATAATCAGATTTGCTCTACTCCGATGCTTTTATATAAAAATTGGAGAATACAAAACAGTTAATGTTGTACATACAAGTTATGTAACTTTTTACAAAATCAATGTCGGGAGTGTGGGGGGTTTTATTATCATGCTCGACAGAATCCACCACTGGCATAAGCAAAACTCCTTCCAGTAAAAATTGTTGCTTTCTTTTTTAGAAATTTTTTTTTTTTCTTTTCATTTTTAAGTGAAATAATTAAATAAATAAAAAAAAAAACCTTCAATGTACAATAAAAAAACGGAACCACCGATGCACTGGGTTGTGTTTTTTCTCATTATGCCATTATTTAGATTATTTCTATCAATATCTTTTTCTGGGGTGTACTTATAAATTTTAATGATGAGGTATAATAATTATAAAATAACATTTTTAAAATTTCATGAGATGTATTCCATTAGATCTTGATTCCAATCAATCGGCCAACCTGGCATCAGTTACTCCTTTGAACGCTGCTTTTTTTGTGTGATTTGATCCCTTTCATTGTGAAATTACAATCTATGGAGCCTGACTGATTATGGCTGTAGTGAACATGCACAGACTGTGAATGAACTCATTTGTCTGAGCTTTGAATGCGTTTTTAAATTGCACAGACAAATTGATTAGCTCTATGTACATTTTATCTATGCACTTGAACCTATTCAGATAGCGTTGAAAGTTTTGAGCCATTTAACTGCTATGACTTAGAGTGCAACATTTGCTTCAGGAGGCTCAATGAGTCAAAACACTGACCGAAGAAATATTAAGGGGACTGATCTATTCGGACTTATTAAAGTATTACCTTGCCACACCTCATGGTTTCATGGGTACGATGCTGAGCACAGTTAATACCATCCCTGTACTGACCAAAGTGACTTTCATGTCTGCTTATATGAATCTCCTTTTTTTTTTTTTCTGCTTGATGAAGATGCTCCTGATGTAACAAAGGTTCTGTCTGCATTATCTAAAGTGTGTTTCGTGTTCTTAATGTTTATAAGTTGTGTGAATATTTGACATTCTTCATCTGTTTTGTATTTAGAATCAATTGAAACTTGCACACAGAATATTTAAAATATATATAATTCTGTTGGGTAAGAGTCTGAACATCTGGTTGCACTGGGGTTTGAGGAGTGTATTTGCATGGAGAAGGGTTGCTACAAATGATTTTTGTAAACGATTATCAACTGTTTTTATTATCAGACAAAAGTAGTCATTAGATTAAATAATCCAAACATACATACATTTGTCTTGTATTTGAATATTGAATAATTTGATATTTAGAATTTTGAAAACATCTGTATACAATAAAACAGAAAATTACTTCAACAAGAAGCCAAACAAGGCAAGTCAATAAACCAACCCTAGTACAAAACCTTTTTGATTAGTAATGGACTTGTACTGCTGACACCAAGCTATATATTAATACAACTTGAAACAAAACCAAATAATTAGGCTTTTGTGTTCTTTTAGACTTTAATGTTTCAGTGGATCCCCTCTGGCTCATTTCAAATGTATTTATTCCAAATATCCATTTTAATTCGAGAGAGATGTTATTTCTATTGCAGGAGTTGGAAAACTTGAAAATGAAAAGACTTTTTTATATAAAAAAACAAAACCATATTCTATACTTTTCCAAGTTAATTTTCAGTAATAGTTCATTTTTGTGCTGCAGACTTTTTTTTGGAAGGGGCATTGACTGTACTTTATATTTCCCATTTATTGTTGCCATCATCACATTTAAACATTTACAATTTATTAAAATGAAGAAGAGCATGACAGAACTTTCTCAATGTTAAGTGCTTTGAGAATGGAGAATGTGTTATATAATTATTAGTATTATGCTTGTCTGCAATCTTTTTCACTTTTCCAAATCGACCTACTTGACGTCTTAATCAGTAGATTACTATCTGTTATATTAGTAATTCATCAAAAGTCCTGTGTAATTCACTCATAACATGTTCTGTTAAAGTACTGTTTCAGACAGGCACAGAAAGAGCTTGGAGAAAATCTTTACTCCGCACAACACTTCCGAAGCGGCATTCAGGATAGCCCACTCCCTGGCTCTTCCAGTGCACTCCTTTCTGGCGATGCGAAGGTAGCTGTTTTATCAACCTGTCCGCACCTACTTCAGAATGTGAAAAGAACCCAGAACCGTTTTAGTTAAGACATGCTTCTAATTAGATTTGTTTTTATGTTAAAATCAGGATTTTGCTGTGCCGTATGGCCTCTGCATTTGCAATCCAAACTGAAGGAGAAATTGGGTTTCTTTTCAAAAAAGCCAACTTCCCAGTAGCAGCAGTGGCGTCCTTGAGAGTGGACAACTGCACGTTTCTGTTCTACACATTCTCTTTACGTTTGGATCAGATGTGTCAACTGTACTGAATTAAAAAAACATATTATGGAACCAGCCTGGTTGCTTAAGGAATGTGTGGTGTGTTTTTTGTTTTTTAAAAAAAAAAAAAAAAAATATGACTAATGAAAATATCTAAAATAACTTTATAAAGCCGACCAATATTTATACAGTGTGGAATATGGCCGACCAATACCCCCAGGCTGCCAGGTGGAGCTCTCCCTGCAGCATGGAGGTGACCTGAATGCCAGCAGGAAATCGTGGACAATGGAGTTTTTAATCCACGGGACTACTGGATACCACGGGGCCGCTAGAAGGCGCTGCAGGGAGGAGCAGCGAGTGTTTTCCCTTCAACCCGGAAGTGCGTCAGAGTCATCTGGAACAAAGGGAATGACGTGCTCCCGGGTTGAAAAAGTTTTCATCTGACCCGGAAGTGCTAGGAAGTCACATGGACAGGGGTTCAGAAGCACTTCCGGGTCACGGACTATAAAAGGACTGTGGGAAACCCCAGACAACTGAGCTGAGCTGGGTGGCAATGCGTCTTGGAGAGTGGAGGATTTATTGGTTATTGTGGTTGTGATTTATGAATTTTGTGGAGGGGCGGGTGCTTTGTGCACTTATCTGTCTGAATAAACATTATATTTGGACTTTTACCTGGTGTCTGACGTATTGTCTGAGGGTTCAAGGGAGTGATAGCACCACCTATCTGTCGCAATAGGATGTTATGGCTGCTCCATTTTGACAGCCGCTGAAAAGTAGGTTTCATTCGGATCCATGAGGTGACAGTTATAAGTTGCTTCCCCTGGCATAAATATCTATCAAAATGTGAAAAATGCAACTCTGCCTGACCTAAAGCTACCAAGTCCATTTAATAGTCATGTCTATTGTATTTAGCAAGCCTATGTACTGAAAAATGATTTAAAATCATTTTACCTAACATAATTTTACCATAATAATTCGCAAATAGTAATAGTCACAACTGACATGTGCATTCACCACACAATTTATTCTGTTAAAAGAATTTTCCGTGGCACTAACTTTCGTCCCTACATTAGTCACTGGCATGAATTTCTCAAGTTAACTAGCTTCACAGCACTAAAAAATAGTTCTCTAACAGCTAAATAAGAATACGTAGGATACACATGGTATTGTTGGCTTGTCCGTTGCTGTAATTCAGCATGCTTCCAATTCAGACGTTCATGTATTGAAACAGTGCTGTTGTGGAATACCACACAATGCTCAAAGAAGCACTTTCTCAGAATTTCGGGTGAAATATTCCCACAATGAGAAAATATTTGCCTGATATTTGGGGAAATCTTTTTTTTTTTTTTGCTGAATATAGTGTAGCTGTCTCCACGATTGGCCTGCTCAAAAACCGTACAAAGAGTCATAGCATGGCAGCGTGCAATGTAGGGTAGGGGCACGGACAACTAGCCAAATAACAAAAGTGCAATTAGATTGGACCTTTTGTAGTCCATTAGTGAATTACATTGATTACATCATCCCTAATTTGCAGAGGACATTGATGATGCAGATCAAGAGAAATTTAACAACCACATTTATTTCATACAAACAATGTAGCTCAATGTGCTTTACAAAATGTCAAAGAGAAAGTTACAAGAAAAGAAAACTAATAAGATTAGGGAGTAATATTAATGAATAAGAAACAAAGAAATATGACAGAAAAGAACAATCTTAAAAACCGAATAAAATATCAAGTAGCATCCTTATACATTGTGTCATGATACAAGTCTCTAAGAGTCCAGTGATAAGATCAGATGGCCAAAATCCAAACAAACACTGCTATTGTGCTGTGAGAATCTGCTGCTGTCCTTTTCAACCCACCTACCATTGCCAGTACAGTATCGCCACCCTGTTCTCCAGTGACTCGAGCCAGATTATGCACATTGTAGGCATACTGGTTGCCCAGCAATTTACCAAGCTTTTCCCTCTTAAGTCTTCTTCCCACTCTTTTGCCCTTATCCACCGTCCCTCTACCCATCCACACCTCCCCAGCTTTTTTGGCCAGTAATAGATTTACTGCTAGGCCTACCTTGCCATCCCAACACACACACACACTCAAAGACAGGCACACACACACACAGAGGTACATATCCACGTTTGTTTTCTTCTCCACCACATCTGCCAAAGAAAAAAAAATACAAAAAAAAAAAAATGGCCACTGACTGTAGTCATTTCCTACCTGCCCTGAAAAACTACAGCCTTCCTTCATCCACCTACTTCTTCTGTATCCGTTACCCAAACACCTCCTATACGTGAGACTTCTACGTAATACTAGCGTCTCATTGGATGGAAGGTGAGGGGTTTAGTTATGCAGATCCTTCTATACTCCTTGCTTAAAAAAGAGGTGGGGGTCTGTCACGTTTTGAATACTCAATTCTGATTGGTTGACTTTTTGATATAACATACCTCATATTAATGACTAGCAAAATACCCGCGCTTCGCAGCGGAGAAGTGGTGTGTTTAAAGAAGTAATGAAAAAGAAAACATTTTAAAAATAATGTAACATGATTTATCAATGTAATTGTTTTGTCACTGTTATGAATGTCGCTGTCATCAAGGATTTGATTATCATTATTTCTTTCAATCGGGTTCGTATTTGGAGGACGTGTTGTGTTCAAGTTACATTCCGTATTTGTCAACCGTTGTAAAGATAACCAGTTTAATTCATCGATTCCTTTCTTACTGCATCAATGAACCGCTCGTCTTCCTCTTTATTTGAGACATCACACACTGCATGCACGGGTTTTTTTACAGTCTTCCTTTAGCTGGACATTGACTTTTTCCACCATGTGCTTTGTTTCCGCAGTAGCTGCACTTATGAATATACTTGTATGCATCACTTGCTTCGTATTCTTTTGCTGCCTTCTCAATTGTGTAATGCGTTTTTGTTCAGCGCTCTTTGGAGCTGTTGCTTTTTGTCTGCGTACTGCGTTCAGTCAGTTCACGTGAGCCGCTTGGAGTACATGCATCGAAGGTTCTCAGCTGTGCTTGTGCTATCTCGTACGATGTCCACGGCTTTATTTAATGTTCGCTAAGACCCGGCACTTAAGTTTCTCTCGCAGTTTTGCGGAGTTTGTGCCAAACACCACCCTGACCATCTCCTCTTCATCTGCATAAGCACAATCTTTCACCTGCGAATATTTCGCGGCAGTGTTTCTATTGGATTGTCACTGACGGGCGGCCTTTTATGGGCAAGCACTCAATTACGTGGGAGGCGTGACGATGAGGGACGCAACCTCACACGGCGACTGAGCTGCAGGCTATGGCCGGTATACAGTATATGTACATAAGTAGGTTCCAGTTGTGACCGTTACGCATAGAATTTCGAAATGAAACCTGCCTAACTTTTGTAAGTAAGCTGTAAGGAATGAGCCTGCCAAATTTCAGCCTTCTACCTACACGGGAAGTTGGAGAATTAGTGATGAGTGAGTGAGTGAGTCAGTGAGGGCTTTGCCTTTTATTAGTACAGATGAGTATTGGGTTTTATGTAAACACGATTTGTATGATTGGGTGGCCTTTTAAAGTAGTAGCATGTAATCAAGATTTAACACGGTGTAAATGCAGCAGATAACAGTCCAGTTTTTAATTTTGATTCCTTGTCTGTTGTGCCAAGTTTAAAACTGCTGCTGATTTCCTTTTCCCTTAGTTTCATTATCAACTAACCCATTTTGTGGGGAAGTTTAATTCTGCCCTAATTAATCTATTTACTTTTTTGACATTTTTATTATAATCCTAATATGTCTAAAATTTCACAAATTGAGACAATCTAAACTTTTCAATGAATGCCCCAAAGGAACACTCATTATTCCTTATTACCCGCCCTATTATGCAGAAGTGGGGGCCACTGGGACTGTTTGTCATGTCTATCACTGTGAAGTCTGCCTTACAATGGATTTTGAGAAAAGTGAATTTAAGTATATATTGTAGACCAGGCAAGCTTCATAAGCAAATCATTTTCTCCTAAATGAAACTGTGCGACTTGGGTAGGGTATTGGGTTCCTTATGTTTGCCCCAGCCCTTCATATTTAGTAGTGTTGCCTAATAACCTTTTTGTGCAGCACTCATTTGTTTTGAAGGAGAAAGGAAATAAGTGGCTGTGTTAAAATATCCATTCTTAAAACCGCCCTGCCTTTTAGCCCTATATATAGTTTTTAGTGTATTTGAGCTTTTTCCTGTTTTTTTCTTTCCCTTTTGCTTTCTGCCTGACTGAATTATTATGCCCATATGTGTGTAATATGCCCTTACCTCAGGCAGTAGAGTTGGCATAACGGGGTGCTTCTCTTTTATTATGTGCCTCTCAGCTTGTCTCCAGATGAGTAGCGGCTGAGCATTTAAGGCAAAGAGCAAGATGCAATGTGATTAATGTTGCCAGGCAACCCTGCTAAATGAGCAGACTGAGCAGGCGAAGAGGATATGAAAGGAGTTTCTGGGGAACTGATAATTCACTCATGAAGTTAGTTTATGAGTCATGTTATTCTCAAATTGACCTAATCAGCAATGCATTTTATCTTGGTTTATAGAAAATTAAAACTTGCAGCCAACAAAATGAAGACACAACTACTTCTGAAATACTGTATGCAATGCCAAAATACAGTAGCAAAAATGTACAAACTCGTATCAAGCGCTGTATGCCTCCATTCTACATGACGCCCTTTAATCTTGAATTTGTGGAGGTATTAACATTGGTGATATTGCTTTTAACTATATCTTTTTGACAGTGTCATCAATGAAAGGTAAAATCTAAAGTTTAATCACTTTAAATATATCTCTCAAATCTTTGCAAAATAAGAAAATGATGGAATATCCTGTGCAGAGTTAACAAATTAAAAAATGTATACCTGGTATAACATGCAGGTGTGCTCCAGGGCTGGGCAAGCACCGTTCAGTCGGTAGGTTCCAGAACCACCATGATTCATTGAAGGATTGCTGGGGCCGAAGATCATTTCACCAGGATTCAAACACAGTGCCAATTTTCAATTGCCAATTAACATAGCCTAAAATTAAAAGCTTTTGGAATTTCTTCTTTGCTTGAGTAAGTCTGGCTGTAGTAATATTAACGAAATGGGACTTGCAAAGCTATTCAGTTGTGACAAATGTTAGGGAATAGCTTAAGTAAAAGGCAGCCTTTATTACATTGACCATTATGGATGTCAGGTGAATGTGGCACTCTGATGGTAAATTTATAGGATGATCAGATTTTAAAAGTCCCAAACCAGGACTCCTATGTATCATGTAAGCCCACGCATTTTCATAAGTACAGTTTAACATAAACAAGTACAAAGTACTACATGTGGGTGAAATGAATGTCAATTGTCAATACAAGATGGGAGTCACTGCACTGCAGGAAGTAATCTCCAAAAAAGATTTAGGGGTTTACATTGATACAGTGGTTTGATAATCTAAGTGTAGAGCAGAAGAGATGGAAAAGGCAAATAAAACGTAGGTTATGCCATAAAAACTATTGAATATAAATCGAGTGATGTTATGCTTAAACGATACAGTATATTTTACTAATGATGTCACATTTGGAGAAGTGTGTGTAGTTCTGGTTACCACACTTGAATAAAGAAATAGTAGCAATTGAAGCTTAGGAGAGGAACCAGGTACATCCCTGGAATTAAATACATATCATACACTAACAGGATCATTTTATTCTCTAGCAGAATAGGATACATGGGGACCTAATCCAGGTCTTCAAAATTCTCCGGGGCATTAATGAAATGGATCCAGCAAAATTCTTTTGACTCAATGGCAAATCATATACCCGGGGACACAAATGGATGTTAAGGGGAAGTGCTTTTAAGACTGAAGACAGGAAGAGATGTGGAAACCTAGAACAAACTACTGACACATGTTGTTAAAGCAGAAACCTTCACATCCTTTAAGGAGGTGGATGAGATATTAAGACAGCCAAGCAATTAACTGAACAAACAAGCTTGATGGATCTAATGATCTCCTCTCTTTTGTCAATTTTATATGTTCTTAATAATTTTGATTATTTTTCCAAGGAAAATTTTTAGACAATGACCATTTTGAAGGCAACCTATAAATATTTGTAATATGATGCTTGATTCTTTGTACATTTTTTGTTTTTATATTACTCACTATGATGAGAACACATCAATAATATTACCAGTCTTTATTTTGCTCTTTTGTTTCCCTACTTTTTTGATAGCACTGCTTGCAATGTATTTTTTTTTGTAGTAGTATGTATTAAGGACATTTAAAAACTACAAAACCAGCATAACATTGCATTAGAATACTACTGATTGTTATAATAGCTATTCTGAATAATGCTTACAACATAAAAACGGATGCTAAAACTGACCTTGACTTGCACTCCATGGCACTTCTCTCTCTCTCTCTCTCTCTCTCTCACACATACATATATATATATATGCCCCAGTATAATTATATATATTTTATATATTGTGAACGCTGGCCCCGGCACAGACAGACGGACAACATTTTTGCACCCAACACACTCTTTATTTACAAAGTACAAAAGTCCAGTGCACACTCACAAACCCCAGTGCCTCTTGCACCGACTTCCCCAAAGTCCAGGGCCCACAGTCTTTGTGCCTTCCTGGCCGCCTCCCGTCCTCTCTCCAGCTCAGTCCTGCTACCTCCCGACGTCCACCCCTGAATGGAGGGAGGCAGCCCCTTTTATGGGGAGCCGGATGGGCTCCAGCTGCTTCCCGGCACTTAACGCATGGCCACACCCTGTGTGGCGGAAGTGCCGCTGCGCACCCGGAAGCCGTCCGTGTCTCCCCGGTCGTCTTCCCCCTGGCACTTCCTGGTGTGGCAGAAGTGCCGGGCTCCCGGAATAATTAGGCACTGGGGCGCCGCCTGGCGGTGGCCACGGGTCCCTACAGGGCTGGGCTTCCAAGCCCTGTACCCGAGGCCCCCTGTATAACCAGGACGGACGCCCCCACTCGGTCTGGAGGAGGCACTCGCCCTCCTCTGGTCCTACAAGGCGTCCCGGCCGGGCTCCATCCCCGGCCAAAGACCACACGGGGTAAACCGGCATCGGGGCGCCGCCTGGCGGTGGCCACGGGCCCCTACAGGGTAGGGCTTCCATGCCCTCGACCCGTGGCTCCCAACAGAACTAGGACGGACGCCCCCTCACGGTCTGGAGGAGGCACAAGCCCTCCTCACGTCCTCCTGGGCGTCCCGGCCAGGCTCCAGCCCTGGCCGGGGACCACAATATATATAAATTAGTGTGTGTGTCTTTTATGAAAGAACTACTTAACGGATTTAGATTTCTAGAATTTGCTTGAACATTCTGGTTGATTTTTGCGACTTCTCTCATTGTGCTAAGAATCACAGTTCACTTGCATGTGTGATATATTTGCGCTAATCTGAGACGGAGGCTGCGGGCCGAGGGGAGGGGGAAGCGTGATATCGGGAGTAGGGAGCTGGGCGAGGCCCTCCTCACTGTCCTGCTTCACTTCTACATGGGCAAAGCCGCGGGGCATGGCTAGTATTACATACAACAACCTAGAACTAATTAGGACCCACTTTTTTTTCCCTCCTAAATGACTTCTTCACATCTCCAACAAGGTGCTTGATACATTAATTTTGGATCTTAGGCCATGTTAGTTCTGCAGCATTACACCGTTTTTGAAGATTTTGTAGACGCACATTTTACGCCATGAACCTCTGTGACTGTACTGGCTATTGGAGCAAAGTATTCGTGTCACTGCCAGATTGGTGGAAGAAGCTTTAGTTTATACTGTATGTGGTTTGTGACATCCTGCTCGAATTGGTTGAAGCGTTGACTTGAAATTACATGGATAGTGTCCTCACATGGATTTGCATGGTCAGCAGGAATGATTAGGTGCACTGTTGCATTCAAATGACACAGAATTTGTACTAAGGAGTGTGTTGTGTGTCCCAAGAAAACATCCCCAATCTCTATCTTCCTGCACCTTTGACAATAGGGTGAATTGATACAGTTTTATGCCAAGTTCAAAACCTACATCTGCCTCCACAGAAATCCACATTAGTACACAACCAGGTAACATTTGTCAGGGATGGTGCTGGCCAGTGAGTGCCAAATGACACATGTAGTTTGGTCCAACTTAGTAGGAAATATCAATATAAAGCATACATATGTGTTCCCTGTCCATAATTTGAATGATGCAGGGAGGCTTAGATGCCATTTGTTGATAGGCAAGGGTTCAATATCTCCAGGCATAATAAACCTTCACAATGTAAATTGGCTTATGAAACTAGAAATGTAGTTTCCTTGGCAGAGAAAGAGCTTGTGTACTTTAGTGGGACTTTTTTTCAACAGAGAGCATATGCTGTTGTACTAGACTTCTTGATTTAAAGGCGGTCTGTCTTTTGCATTGGGACATTGACTTCTAACTACTTGCTGCGTGGTTGGAGCTTATTCGATTATTTCCATGTAGGCACCAATAAGGAATATATATATATATATATATATATATATATATATATATATATATATATATATATATATATATATATATATATATATATATATATATATATATATATATATATATATATATATATATATATATATATATATATATATATATATATATATATATATATATATATATATATATAATATATATATATATATATAATATATATATATATATATATATATATATATATACACACACATATACATTTTTTTTTTTTGGCTAGATTTTTTTTCAAGCACTAAATCAATGTACCGACACTGTATTCTTACTGGGAGACTTCATACCCACATGCAGAATGACACATACCTGTAGGATTGTGATTTGAGAGGGATGGTCTGCTTGATCTGAACCTGAACAGTGGTTGTCCAGAACGAATATCATGTTCACACGCAAGAATGATAATAGTTGCATCCTGTGAGTGGATTAGGAACATACAGTATATGGTCTGAATGAACCATGTTCAGGTCCAAAAAAAGGCAGGACGCACCACAGGGTAAAGTGAAATCCTGAGGTTGGATGGAGTTTGACAAGTTTGTATAGTAATACTTTTAGACCGCTTCAAAGAAGATCCTGCAAATTTTATTTAAATTTGGGAAGGTTAGGTAGAAAATTGCCTCAGCTGGAGATATTATTTACTGAGTGGTAGAAAGAACACCATTAGGATTTCCTAAATCCTGTAGATATGCTCTTTGAAGAAAAGGCAGGGTCAGAATCATTGGTTGGAGTAGGTAGCATTTAAGAACTGATTTAAAATCTCAATAGTGGCAGAGCTGCATGGCCTGATGAGATCTAATTATCAAGGCTTACAATGCTTCTGTTGTAGTGATTGTATTTCTGACATATCTCTTTAGTGGTCTATAGAAGATTTGATCCAGGATAAACAATGCAGTCTCTATCCTGGCTGTGGAACAGTGGACAAGTTAAGATATTCTCATGGACTGTAAGACTTGTGAATTGGGCTTATGGGCTGTTTGAGCTACTTTTGCCCTATTGTAAAATATAAGAACCCAGAATACATAGCCTATAGAGCGGGACTAATTGTGCCCGAATGTTGTGCAAGATGCACTTCGCTAAAGAATTCACATATAAACTTCTTCATTGTAGCTTAGTCAAGAAATCTGAACTGTATTGATCACACTGCATTACATTTTATGTCTAATCAAAACCTTATATTTTGATAGAGACATTGTAATTGGCCACCTGCACGTGACAACAAAGTTCATAATGTTGATCAGTCGGTATTCTTTGTTGCACTTTATCTGTAGCATGGTGTCTGCACACACTGCAAGAAATATACTAGGGAAAGAAAAATATGCAGATTATATAATACAGCTAAGCCACAAGGAAATAGAATGAAACGCTACAAAGCAATCACCATTTTATTTATTTATTTATTTATTTAATATGTGCCTAGTCAGTTTTTTAAATATGGAGGAAAGGATATTTGGGTGAGAAGGTAATTACCGTATATCTTCTAGTAGTGGCTGGCTTCTTATTGACGCCCGTTTCCAATTAACGCCAGGTTTGAAGAGATGTCGCGACAAATAGACGGCGGTCTCTAATAGTAGCCGGTCCCCTTTAAGCGCTGGTCTGTAGTAAATGCCGATCTCCAATGGCCCACCACCTTTTTCGTACGCTAATCCTCTTTTCGTACCACCTGGGCTACCGCCCTCCTGCAGTGAATAATAAGGGAAGTACCGTTTCGTGTCAAAAAATGTTTTGTCGTCGGATGCTATCGAGGAAGGGAGAATGTCAAAAAGAAAATATACAGTACTTATATGCGTGAGTCTGGAGCTTATTGCATTTCCTTATGTTCCGCAGGGGACTTGTCGGGCTGATGAGCGCTTTCGTGTGAAATTCGGACTGGTGCAGGCCAGTGCTGGTGGCATCATTGGCAAGAAAGTTGACGTCTACCGTACCTGTTTTTCATGCTTACGGTAGTACCGTATAGTGCTTTAATAAGACCGTACTGCTGTAATGATAATTTCATTAAATCCTGAAATGTTCATCCAGTGTTGTTGCCTACATTTTGTGACCGTAAATACGGTACCATACCGTATTTTACCGCCAAATGAACCCCAGCGAATAATAGCCGGTCTCCAACAACCGCCGGTCTCTTTTAAACGCCGGGCCGTCCGAATAATGTTTTGAATAAATGCTGGGGGTACTATTGGAAGATATACGGTAGTAACTATATTATTGTGTGGAAAGAGTGACTCGCCAAGTTCATCATAGATAGGTATTCTAAGCTTAACACACACTCCAATCCTACCACATAAGCACTGGTTATACATGATGCCTACACAGCCTCAGTACTCCACATAGGAACTCGCTAGCCTTGGTGGGAACAACATACAGATGTCTTTGAATATAACCAAGACACTAAAGGCTGACCTCTTAGGTAAGCGATGGTCAACTGTCTGATTTTGTTTATAAATGTTCAATTCTGTTCTCTGTGACCTTTTCATGAACACATCATAAGAACTACAAAAGCAAATTACAAAATAAAGTGAATACTGTAAATAAACTACATTTAAATTATATTGTTAGCATTTAGACAGCAAAAGTGTAATATAAACATCAACCTTAATACATTTAATGTGAACATACTGTAAATAATTGAACATAAACCTCTGGAAGACTTGTTTCATTCACATTTTGTATGCAAACAGAGATCTTGTTTACTTTTCACCCAGGGACTTCATTTTGATTCCATTATGCTTTCAGTCTCAATTGAATTGCTCTTCATTTCCTGGTGAAAACTGTGCAAGTAATTATGGCAACAGAAATCTTTTGTGAAAATAAGTCACTCAAACGAGGTGGCAATATCGGCTTTATTGGCCTTTTATACCTTGGTACCTGAATGTACTTAAGACACATGGAGGCTGACCCACCTCGATTAATGTCACTTACCAAGCCATGATGCGTTACTGCTTACTGTGCTTCTCTCTGCTGGAGGCGACCACCCGCGCCCCAAATCTGCTAGCCATTTAAGAAAGAAAGTGTCAATCAACCCACAGCAGGTGCCCTGTATCTGCTTTATTACTTTTGTCACTCAGGATTTACAAAGAATAGAAATTTTAAAGGTAAAATGGTATGTATTAAAGCAGAACAGCAGCAAGTTAAATAAATGAAAATAAATAATATTAAAGTTTGAATGTAAAGTCTTAAATAAAAATGACCCTTGTCTTAAAGAACAAAGCTTAAACAATGATTTCCAAAAGGATATGAAGATTAAAGAGCAGCATTTAAGGAAATGTCTGTGGCAGAGAGGTGATTATTTGATTCAGCAGCTGAGCTGAGACATGGATGGTATTTATTTGTTTTTGGTTATTAAATGGAGTCCCTCTGTGGCCTTTGGTCAGTTAATTTTTTATTTTTTTTTTATGCCAAAAAGACCATGTGAGGTGCTGACTCCTTGTGAAATTGGCTAACTACTCTGCTGATGGACAGCTTGTCCCAGAAGCTCTGATCCTAAAACATTCTGTCTTGTCAAGGATGTTTATCTGTGGTTTCTCCAGTTCCCTTGGGAGAAAAAAAGGAGCTCCATCTGGCATCTGAGCCATAAATGTACCCATCATTCGAATTTAAGATTGTGATGCGAGTAATACACTTGGATAACCGAAACCTTTGCAAAATACATGGGATTAAAACAGTGTCTCACAGCATAGCTCTGCATGAAACATCTGTGAGCAAAATTCCAGCATTTAAACTCGGTTTCCATACAGTCCATCTGAACATCATTTTGTAAACGGGGCAGATTGCAGCCTGCTTTTAATATAGTGCTTGTAGTACTAGGGTGTTGTACCGTGTTAGCCATTATGAATGTAGAGGAAAGCCAAGCAAATTACACCTTTTTATTGGCTAACTAAAAAGATTACAATATGCAAGCTTTAGAAGCAACTCCGGCCCCGAGCTTGCATATTGTAATCTTTTTAGTTAGCCAATAAAATATAGTGCTTGCAATTAAAAAAAAAAAAAAATCATGATTGTCTACTCCATAACAATAACTTTTACTGTTTCTTCATTGAAAACATTACTCAAGACCTTTTTAATATGAGTGATAAAGCAATTTTCTCTTTCAGGTTGAATGTCAGTACCATTTTTTTTTTTTTTTTTTTATTATTGTAATTTGTATCAACCAGCCAACCGTGTCTCAGTGAGTGACTGGAGGCTGCATCTGTAATGTATGCAGTTTTGGTATCCAGATTGCAAAAACAACATAACAGGAATGGAAAAGCTATTGGATCAATTGCGGCATTGCCAAGCATGTGTTCCGTGGAAAGACCAACAGAGTTCAAGTAACGAATTGGCAGGACACACTTTAAGTGTTAAAATAAAATTATGAAGAAATTCGTAGGATGGATGTAGTTCCTTCAATATCATTTTGTTCAAAAAGAACACAGATGTACAAATGAAAATTGTAACTGTGGCCAAAATTGTAAAATACACTTTCCCTCAGAGGCAAGTGCAGATGCATGTAAGAAGTTACCATATAGTGCAAATCAAAATGGCATCATGAGGCCCTTCTCGACACTGGCTCTGCCGGGCACCACAATATTGGATGCCAGAAAAAAGGGGTGAACATGACGACTACCCTGAAAAATCAGCACTCAGTTGGTAAATGTGACATGGGCTGTGATTTTTCAGCCATTTAAATTGACAAGACCTGGTTAAGAGAGCAGCAACTCTGTTTGGTAAATCTGAGATCCCCCCACAACTAGAAGTCATGCAATGTAACATTGGCTTAAACCAGTGTTTCTCAATTATTTTCTGTCATGCCCCCCCCTAAGAAGAAGAAGAAACCATCTCGCGCCCCCCGCGCGACTATAAATAGTATCATTTGTCTATAAAATTGTTATAAGTACACCTCTGCATAACACTGTATCCTTATTAACGTATAAGAGAAAAAAAAAGAAAGAAATATGGAGTAGTGGAGTGGTATTGCACTTTATTCTAAAACAGTAAAAAAAATCAAAATAGAAAAATAAAAAAGCATGTTCCCCGAGGTCAAACGCGCCCCCCTTGACGGAGCCACGCGCCCCCCCAGGGGGGCCCGCCCCACTATTTGAGAAACACTGGCTTAAACCAACTTCAGTTCCACTTTTATAAGATAAAAAAACTGATCATTAACTGCTGCGACTTTAAGGAAGCTCTTACCAGTTTGAGAATAAAAAAACTTTCCTGAAAAGTGTAATTAAGAAAAGAAATTTTATTTGTGATTTATAAACAAAACACATTACCAGTATCAATAAAAAAAAAAAACAAAAAAAAAAAACAAAACACTAATTCACGGTTACACTGATGAAAAGGTGTACAAAAAAGGGAAAAGATTATATAGGTGTTTTTGCACATTTTTACAGGTGAGTGCCTATCATTAAATACACCAATAAAAGATGGTTGCATGGACATTCACGTACATTAGCATAGGATACATACAGTTCAAAGGTTTATCGTTTTATAGGAGCATACATATTTCAGCTTCACATAACAGTGTTAGTAAGGTCAGCGTTTAAAAGCCTAACACAAAAAAAAAGATTGCATTTTAGAGCATACATCTTAGAATTACATACAGCTAAAAAGTTAGTAAGGTCAGTCTGATAAACATAAAGTATGGTCCTTTATTTTGCGTACAAGTTGGTTTGAATAGATCACCAGACTGAAAAAAAAAAAAAAAAAAGGTGAAGTGTAATACAGTAGTCATTTAAAATAAAATGTGCCATTAGTTATTGTTGATGATAATACATGCAGCAAATGCTAACTGTGTGATTGATAGTACTGCGCTGTAACTGGTTTGACTGTAGACAAAAATAATAAGGATTTTGAAAAGCAATCATAGCAGCGATAATACTTCCCCACTAGGCAATGTTTCAATCTACTAACAAGGTTAAATTGGAAAGAAAAGAGGGAAAAAAAATAATCCATTTTAGTCTATAACCATATAAACTCATTTTTATATTAATAAACATTTATTCAAATCATATTAAAAATATGCATAAGCAAACCTTGTGAGTATCAAACTACAACTTATCTTTGTGTATACTGTATACAACCTACAGCATCCCTCTCAAAACTCCTCAGTTAATGATAGCCTAAAATAGTTAGGAATCCCAGAGACTAATCGGTGCATCCAAGTGCCATTCGCTCGTGAACAGAGGGGCCACCACAGAGCCTGTGTTGCTGAATACCCAACGTAGAAAGGGGTTCCTGCTGTGGAAGTCGCACCCTGCAGGTTGAGAACTGCTTGGCTACTCATAATGGCTTCATATCCTGAAATGTGTCAGTGTGGCCTCAAAATTATTCTGTTACAGTCTGTCTCCTAAAAAAAAAAAAACTACCAGCCAAGAAGATATCCTTTAAAGAGAACATGCTTTTCTCTTTGGGATGCAGTGCCTCACCTGGGACAGGTGTTTGAATTCTGAACATTCTGTTCAGCCAGAAGGCAAAAACTGGTAAAACCATTTCGGTGATGTAGTAGCAAATCTCAGGAAAAAAATAAACACTCTGAATTGACTGCGAACTTCAGACTTGGCTACAAAATAACACGTCAAGTCATTTGCATATGGCATTTTAACTTCGTGTTTACCCAGACGAAAAAGTCCAGACTGAATAAAGAAGCATGTAAAAAAGAAGTATATTAAGTTTTATGAGTGCATTTATTTGCTCATTTTAATACAGAGTTCTTGTTTTTATTTTGGTTAGTATATTTCTATTTTTTTCCTAGAAAGCTGAAATTGAGGAAATTTTAAAGCACAAAATCAGTTTCTGCAAGCCAACAGAGAGCTGGCTATAATGCTCTTCTGTACTGCCAACTATTGAAATGTAAATGTACCATAGCATTCAACCAGAGCTATACTTCCAAGCGTAGCTACAGGTGGGAAACCGATCCCTGCATTTCTCCAGCAATCCCACCTTCCACATGGCCAGTCCGCCACAAACGTTGACCTTGCAAGGCCTTCACTGAGATGAGCCTCTGGATTATTCACATCTCAAAATGTCTATTAGTAGTGCAGTTATCCTAACGCAAGTATGCATAAAGGTTAAGCCGGGTTCAGATGTCTTTGTCCATTGTTTAAGATACTTAAAATGTTAACTGTTTCACAGCCAGTGAGACCAACGTCCATGTTTTCTTTGCAAAAGGGGAGACGTTATATATTTATTTATTTATTTATTTGTATGTAAATACATTCAACAAAATACAAGATGGATTGTTGTCATTGGGAATGATGCCGAGATGGGCTTCCTAGAACTAAGGGGCACTGTTAATGACAGAAACCTCTACTGAGCTATTGATGTCTGGATGACAATTGCAAAATTACTAAATCTTTAACAAAATAAAAAGTGAGAGACTTGGTGAAAAAGCAGGGGAATGAGACCTTTTAAAGATCTAGATATATAAGCAGTATGTGGCAAAGTCTGATCTCCTGCTGCTCAGAAAACATGAGTCCCTTTGGCTCACTTGCTAGACTCGGCTGCTCCAGAACGTTCATTTTGCTATCCTATGTTTATAGCAAAATTAATACAAGTGTGCATACACGCGCACACACACACAAACACACAAGAATGCCTTTGTGGATATTTCATTTTTTTTTCTTTTTCATATATAGTGAAAAAAGTGTCGAAGGAAACATCCACATCTTTGTGTCAAAAAAAAGTCTGAATACGGTAACAGCAAGCCTTTGTTTTTGTCTGTAATACTAAATATCTTTTTAACTGATCTTAAACTAACCAACCAAAGACAACAATAGCCCTGCATCATCCTCAAGTCGGTCTGTTCAGAAAGAGGTAAATGCTACTTCAGCAAAGGAGGAATGCGGACAGTTATTTTTAGAGGGAGAAAGAGAGAGAAGATTTACAGAAAGCATTTCTTGTCTTTTCATGGAAAGCAAATTTGAATTGTAAGGTTCTAAAAGTACATTATCAGAAAGGTGAAAAGACTGCAGTGACTGAGGTTGAAATTTTATTTTGGTGAACAGCCGGGAACTCTCCTTTCTGAGTGTGAACAGAGCCAGTGACTCTGTTTCAGTGATATCTCCGCTAGTGGTCTCCACCATCGTTGGCCTTTTCCTTTTTATCAGCCTTTCCCTTCTTCTTTTTCTTCTTCTTTTTGGTTTCCTCCTTTTTGCCAAAGGTTATGAAGTCACTCTTGTCATCTGCAGCACCCGGGGGGCCTTGCCGGATAGAGATGATGGCCGGTGAGCCAGGAATGATGAAGTTTTCTGGGACTTCACCTGGTTTCAGCTGCTGGGGGTTGCCAGCCGGGGGTCCATACTTGAAGGTCCAGCTATTACTGTTTATTCCAGCGCCAACAGGAGGTGACACTTCTCCTGCTTCAGGTTCTGAAAGGGAAACAAAAACACTTCGGTTAAAGCCAAAATTCTCTCAGATTCAGATAAATCTAAATACAAAATAAAATTAAATTGCACATTTTATATACAGAGAATAAAAGAGCCTTATTGATGTGTATAATTGATCTTTTTATCTTATTTTCTATAACTGATGTCCTGTTGATGATCACAGTGATGGCATACTGGTCAGGATGGATTACATGCCATGGATTAAGGAAGTTTACAGACCCTTTCACTTTCTGCGAAATTCTATTGTTGTTTTTAGATTGCCGATTTTTATCCACCTGTCTACGCTCAAATACCCATAATAACAAAGTCAAGAGATGTTTTCAGGAAGGTTTGTACATGTATTAAAAATCAAAAACTGAAATCCCTCATTCATATGAGCATTCAGAGCCTTTCCTGAGGCACTCCAAATTATGGTTTGGTGCATCCTGTTTATTTTACTTATACTGTACTTGAGATTTGTCTAGAACTTGATTGGAGTCTACCTGTAGTAGACTGAATTGACTGGACATCGTTTAGAAAGGCATAAACCTGTATGTATATGGTCCTACAGTAGACGCTGCATGTTAGGACAAAAACCATGCCACGAAGGCCAAGGAACTCTTTAGACATCTGTGATAAAACTGTGGTAATGTATAGATAAGTGCTAGGGGATTAAATGATCTATAAAGCTTTGAGCATTCCCAGCAGCACAGTGGCCTCCAGTAATTGTGAAATGGAGGAAATTTGGAACTAACAGGGCTTTTTCTAGAGTTGGCCATCCAGGCAGACCAAATAACTGGACAAAAAGGTCTTTGGTCAGTTAAGTGACCAAGAGCCCGATGGTAACACATAACAGAACTTTAGAAGTCTTCAGCTGAGATAGAAGAACTCCATCAACCAGGAGTTTATGGTAAAGTAGTTAGAGTTTACAAAATATGAAAGGACTCTGAAAGCATGGGGAAAAGGGTTCTCTGGTCTGAGAAGACAAAAATTGAAGTCTTTCGGCAGAACTCCAAGCATTATGTCTTGAGAACACCAGGCTCTGCTCATCACCTGCCTAATACCATCCCTACAGTTGAAGCATGGTGCTGGCAGCATCATGCTATGGAATTGCTTCTCAGTGGTAGAGACAGGGAGACAGGTCAGAATTGAGGAAAGGATGAATAGACTGAGAAACAGTTTCTATCCTTCAGCCATCACCATGCTGAATGCTGCCAAGTGGTCAATCTGACCGAGTGCACTTTCATTCTAAGTTAACATTAGATAAGGGACAAGGGACAAGTGCAATATTATGTATGTATTAGTGGAAAACATTGTTCTGCTGTTATGGACAATGTTGGAAACTTATTTTACTCCTTTATTTAGTTGTAACTTGAGTAATTGTGTTTTTGTTTTGTTTTTATTTTTTCTGCGCTGGAAAATTGCACCTAAAATTTTTGTTGTTCAATGTCTCATTGCTACAATGACAAAGATTTTGATTTGATTTCAATGCACCAGATACATTAGAGTTTTAGTTTAACAAAATTGCCAGCCAAACTTTGGTAAAGAACTGTAATGTTCAACTGCTTTCTGTAATAATGCGCAAATGTGACGCATATGTTATATTGGCAAAGATGAAAAGCCTTTAGTTTCATAATTAATGTTCATTAATTCATTCATTTTGGGATCAGGTCACTAGGGCAACAGCCTTAGCAGTGAGATCCATATGTCCCTCTCCACTGCCACATTTTCCAACTCATACTGTGGGACCCCAAAGGGTACCTGGGCCATCTTATATTCCTTACATTGAGCCCTAGTTCTTCACTGGGGTCTCCTCCCAGCTGGTCAAGCCCATATAACCTCAACAGAGAGACCTCCATTTCAGATACCAAACAACTTCAATTTGTTTCTCTTGTTGCAGAGTGTGAGCTACTCTACTCCTAGCCTTTCTCGGATGTTTGCGCTTCTCACACTCTCTCTAACGTATTGCTTAGCTACCCTGTGAAGAAAGGTCATTTTGGCCACTAATAACCATTATCTCATCCTTTTGGTCATTACCCAAAGCTCATGGCTATAGGTCAGGGTAGGGACATAGACTGATTGGTTAATCGAGAGCTTTGCTCTCTGGCTCAGCTCCTTTTTCACCAATGCAGATAGGTATAGTGATTGCACAATTGCACTTGACTCATCAACCCTTTTTCCTTCACTTCACAATACTTAAACTCCACTTTTAGGCAGTACTTCCACCTCCCACTCACAGAGAACATTCCACTTTTTTCCTACTGAGGACCATGGCCTAAGATTTGGAGGTTCTGATCCTCATTCCTGCCACTTCACACTCAGTCACAAACCATCCCAACATGACCATGTTGTCTACAAAAAACAATGACAGAGTTCTAAGACCACTGAACTGGGCACCCTTCTCTCCTCGGCTGCTCCTTGATATCCTGTCCATGACACTCGCAAACAGGATAGGAGGCAAATCACCGTCATGGAGGAGTCCCACACCCACTGAGAACAGTGCTGATGTTTTTGCAAGTATGCGGACACAGCTCTCATTTCGATTATATGGGGATAGAATAGCTCATATTAGGGACCCCATAATTAACATTCATTTAAAAAATATAGTTGTGAAGCATTCATTGTCCTTGACGTACCAAAAAATATTTGTGGTCTTTTGTTTTACAGTAGTAAATTATTGTCAGAAATGAAAAATCATCGAGGGCTTTGCCCCCCTCTTTTTCACATTCTCCCCAAGACACACTTGGCTGTGAATTCCAAGGCTTAGAGTGAGAAAGCACTGTCTTACCCAGTTAAACTACAGTGGAACACACTTTACTCGAGTAAACTTTTGATTTCGAACTGTAACAAGTGTGGTTATGTCACATTACACAGCAGGTTCTCTCTCTCTTCAGCTTTATTACCCTTAACTACAAGCTTCTGTGCCCCATAAGTGTACTAAAGTAGACTTTAATAGCATATTTTCCTTTTTGTGGCCAAGGTCAGTCAGTTAGCCATGGGCATCATCATTTATTAGGTGTTAAGAGTATTCAATAGTGTGGGATTGATACTAAAATTTTGACTTTGGCACAGTTTACTGGCTATTGCACCTCAGTACAAGTACCAAAACCATGTTGAAACAATTAATGGACAACACTGTCAATCCCCCTCAGAGTTGTGAGTGCACTAATGTACACGCATTGTAACAAGAAGCTGGCTTGGATGTTTGTCCCCCTTGCAGTTTCAAGTGTGCAAATATTACTTTGAAGTGCTGATACAGTACCTTTTTTTTAACATCTTTTTAGTACCAGTATACAATGCAACACTAGCGTGTAATACAACAAACACAGTGTAACATAATACAAAGATTGACAATATAACTTGGGGAAAAGGTGCACAGAAGATCACATAGCATCAGAAAACTACATTACAGGAACAAAGATACTGAGCAGTATGACCTGCTGCACTCAAAATCATCTGTGCTTTATTGGGAATAGAGTTGGGATATTGCAGATCAGATGTCTGCCAGACAATCAAAAAATATTTAATAGAAAAAGCATTGTGGAGCCTTGTGGCTGCAAGTCTAAGATATATCATCTTTTAATTGTCAACTCAAAGTGACTAAATATAGATGGTCACTTGTGAACTGCTGAATCACCACAAATAAAAAATAAATATATATATATATATATATATATATATATATATATATATATATATATATATATATATATATATATATATATATATATATATATATATATATATATATATATAAAATTATACCCTCTGTCATTTGTTTTTGGCTATTTCTGATGTTATTTATCTGTTTTGCACACTAGGACTTCATTTCATTCCTTGTATCACATCTTGTCTATTTGGCAAACAAAAAGACAATGACAAGAAAAATGGCAGAACTGATTTTCACAGACTTCTGCATGTACGTTACTGTTGGTCTAATGTAAAATATGTGCTACATGGCATTTCAAAAATGTAATTGTGGAAGGGAGTTGTAATGGGCAGTCAATACACAAACTGCATTATTCCAAAACGCTAGAGTTGATCTTCATGAAATTTTGCATGTATAAAAAAAGCTGAACCAACTTGAAGTCCAGGCTACATGACATTTCAAAAATTCAATCCAAAAGGAGTGCGGCATGGTGATGCATTCGTAGTGCTACTGTTTTTGTGTCCCCATGTTCTCCCCATGTCTTTGTAGCTGTCCTCCGGTAGCTCTGGTTTCCATCCACAGTTCAAAGACCTGAAGGTTAGGTAAATTGGTTATACTTAATCTGCCCTAGTGTGTGTGTGTGTGTGTCTGTGTTTTCACCCTGCAATAGACTAGCTCCCTATCCAGGGTTGTTTCCTGCCTTTTGCCTTGTGCTGGCTGGAACAGGCTCCAGCACCTCCTGTGGCCCTGTCCTGGACTAAGAGTTAGAAAATGACTGAATAGAAAAAAGGAAATCTGAAATTATAGTTAAAATCAGGGATATGGGGGTTGAATGTGAAAGAATGCATTGTATAAAGTTCATGACATTTTGAATGCATATTATTGTTGATTCAACGTAAGATCTATACTTTAAGGCTTTTCAAAAGTTCCATTGATAAATGGGATTGTAATTTGGGTTGACGGTTTGGGAATCACAAAAATAGAACTTTGCTATTCTGCAAAAATGGTTCAGCCAATGGCACTGAATTTGGCGTGATGTTTAGGTTTACCCATATTTACAGTTAAAAGCTACATTCTACTTCAGTAATCCAATTGAGACAACTGCGGAGATTAGTGGTGTGTGTGTGTGTGTGTGTGTGTGGTGTGAAGGGTTACCAACACAAAAATGATTTGTTGGCTTTTACAGAATTTTGTATTTACCTTGTTGTTCATGCAATTTTAAATATATGCTTTATGGAGTTGGAAGAAATTTAACTGGGAATCATAATGGGAGGGCCAACACTACACAAACCATGTTACTTGAAAACAGCTGAGTGGATGTTCATAAACTTTTGCATGTACACGACAGTTAACTCAACAAACAGAATTTATGGAGTATGAAGTTTTATAAAATGTAGTAGTTCAATAAAGGAAACACCACAAAAACTGGTAGTTCTGTCCAGTTTTTACATGATGTATCAATGATTCAGTTATTCAATAAGCCCTCCATGTGCAAATAAACATACTGTGTATGTATGTGAAACCACAGTAATGCAAAGCAGTAGTGCTCATGGTTCCAACCCAGTAAGAAGTTACCTTGCCACAATATGGAGAAGAGAGGAGACAAATTGAGAGAGGTTTTGTAAGTGATGGATGGAACATTTACCTTTTTGCCAGTAATGAGAAAAGGGTCACTGTTTAAAAAACAGTTTCTTTATTACTTTAACCTATTATACATATATACCTGGGCAATGTCAGGTACTTTGTCTACTGAACAAATAATCCTGTTCTACCATGAGATTCTCTACATAAAGTGTTATCTTCAGCAGTTATATGTACGTAAAAAATGCAAAATCGGCACATTTGTACCACTATGCAATGCTAGAAACTGTGCAACATTTTGATTGGATTATGTGTTATGTCTAGACGTGCATGTGCTCGCTCTCTCTCTCTCTGTCTCCAAAAGTGCTCAAACGTGTTTGAGGAAAAATGAAAATAAAACATGTAAATCCTTTGAAAACCTGAACTAAAAATTTTGATCTCCACAATATTTCAGATATACTGTTGCTTAGGGAGATACATGGATTGTAATAGGTTGTACTTTACACTTGGCAACATTTTAAACCTGGGGCTTTCTTCTTTTCCTGTAACCGTGATTTGGTCACAGTGCTTTTCAGTACTTAAAGCATAAGCAGGTCTGGATGTTGCTATTACAACTAAATGGTTTAGTTTACTGTCTATTAATATTGTGCAGCTATGTATATCCAGAGATTAACTCACTTTTTAATTCCTTATTTTTCTTTTTAACCAAACTCAAATGAAACTAATGAATAAACCATGAAGAAGATGATCTTGGCCTAAGCAGATATTAGAAGTGACGCTATCCCTTACTAAGGCAAGTTAAACCCAACAAGACACTGTAATGTTTACTAGAGTAAAAGCAAACCAATGTGTACTGACTTTTTGGTTGCCTGTGGAATAGCTCTGGAACTGTAGTGTATATAATTGACAAAAGAATTGCTAAATGTCCGGATGAAGTACATGACCTTCAACAGGACACATGTTTTGTTTATTTCTACAGTGTGAGCTTTGGCAAGTGAAGTGCCTTATTTGCAGCTGCAGTGGGAGACGGAGCTGGGGATTGAAGCACAAGCCTTGTGATTTACAGTTGGTAATCTGCCACTGCCGCACTAACACTCCACAAAAATGAACATTAAAGGAGCATGTCCAGTGATTTCAAGAAATACAGAGAAATTTTGCAGGTAAGGAATTTTTTTCCCTGTGTACACATTTTAACGACACTTAAACAAGAAAAGGAAAAAAAAAAAAAGAATTTTAAGTATGTTCCCAAAAGCAATCTATGCGTATGTCCCTGTTTATAGGCACACGACTGTTAATAGTCTGTGCTCCATATTAGAGTGACAACGCAGATTAACAAGGCAGTTAGGATTTATCTAATGCAAGTTCAAGTGTATTACCTCCTAAAAGAAGGAGCTCCTGTAAAGGGGCTTATAAGGCAGTAGAGAGAGAATTGAAGTGGAAGGGATTACCCATGGGGAAAATGGAGAGACAATGCAGCCACTGTTAACCCCAGCAGATGAGCCACATGAGGCAAGCTGATTGAAATGGCAACCCTTAAAAGAAGCACTAAAACAGATGTGATCTTCTGCACTTGCACAGAAGGTTCAGTGAAAGCAGGTGGGTTCACGCTTAAATGCATAAATCAGCTCTTGAATGCAGAGGTCATCTACCAAAAGTCTCAAATATGTGCATGTATTTACTGTATATATAAAACATATCTTCTATCTATCTAGCATATACACACATTCACTCTGATTTATATGGATGTATGCAATGAGTGGTTTTATTCAAACTGATATTATTATGTATATTTTTTTGTAAAATCAATGCCATCTTTAAAGAAGCTTTGTATATCAGGTGGCTGAGGTTTTTATTAATAAATTCCAAGAAAGGCAGTACATTGACTATTCATTTAGTAACCTGTCTCACAATGGTTTTTTTGGTTCTTTGTTTAGCACGGCTCTGTCTGCAAAGATAGTGAATTCACAACCTGCAGATGTGCTTTTTGTCAACGAGGCTTGACATGGATGGTCTGACTCAGACTTCATTGCGCAGTGACACTAGCAATTACATTAGAGACTCACCAGCTGTGCAAGAGGTCATATACACCCCCTTGCCTATGTGCTGCTATTAAAAACCTGCTCTTAAATACAAGGATTTAACCATTTCCTCATATATGAGAAAAGTACTTCATTCAAAATTGGGCCTGTGCACACTTACTATATTGACAGCATAACACAATTTAATTTCATTTGTTGTCATATATTTCAAACTCACTTATTGAAATGCAGTGTTTAAGAGGCTGAAGCCTATCCCAGCCGGTTCAAGTTCAAGGCTGGAACTAATTCTGGTCAGGCCGCCAATCCATGAGTGGTTGAGACGTGTCATGATTTGGGGATTTTTCACTTTAATTCTGGATGCATTTCTCTTCTTTTACATCATTTTGATAACATTACTATTGTCATTTTCATAATGTTATCGTGCCAGCATTGTGTTTACTGATCGTTACCAAGACACTACCATTATCTGTGTTTTGTTTATGGCTATGGTAATTTGATGAATTTCTAATTGTAGTGTTAGGAAGAACAATAGAATTAATCTACTACATTTCCTTGGGGCAGTGGTTCTCCACTCCCTCTCATCTTGCCCATTACTTTAACCTGAAAAATCTGTAGAGATGACACATTCAAATCCATGATAACATAAGATATTCTTTATTGTTACTGCTCACATAGCTGCAATATTTTTTGACAACTTTCCAACCGATAACACCTTGTAAACATAAAGCCATGAATACATGTACATTCAAATAAATATATAAAAAAAAACAAGAGAAAACATATGTTCAACAATGCACAATAACAGGTATACTGTAATAGACAGACACTATTATATAATATTAATATATAATACAATAAACACTAAGTACAGTAAATAGACAGGAATATAAATAGAAAAAGAACATAGATTATTAGGATTGAAGTCAATGAGATTATTGCACATGTTTATATGTGAATGTACAGGTTATATAGAAAAATGTGAAAGCAAAGTGGATAAAAAAGGGGGGGGGTGGAGTTAGAGGTTTATTTCACATTTTCATCCAATAGTGTTAAAGTGAGGAGAGTGTTGTGCAGATTGCAGGATAGCATTTTAGCTTCTATAGGAAAGAAGCTGTTTTTATGTCTGGTAGTTTGTGCATGTATGACCCCTGTAGCGTTTGTCAGAGGCCAACAGGTCAAACGTGCAGTGTCCTCGGTGGAACAAATCTCTAATAATATCCAGGGCTGTCCTGTAGCATGAGGTGATATAAATCTCCTGCAAATCTTGGAGTCTGGCACCAATGATGCGCCCTGCCGCCTTTACCACCCTTTGCAGATATTTTCTAATCATCTGCAGTGCAGCCAGCATACCGTACTTTTCCGCAGTAAGTCAGGATGCTCTCTATAGAGTTACCATAAAAATTGATCAAAAGGTGCTGCGGTGGATTAACCCTTTTCAGTCTCCTTAGGAAGAAAAGGCATTGTGGGGCCTTCTTGACAAGGTGTGTGCTGTTTAGGGACCAGGAGATGTCCTCTGTAATGTGGACCCCGAGAAATTTGAAGTGGATTAATCTTCCCAATTACACTGTTAATTCTGAGGGATGTGAACTCTGTCCTATTGATTTTCCTGAAATCAATTATTATTTCTTTTGTATTTTGAGCATTTAATGAGAAATTGTTTTCTGTAGACCATTTGTCCAATTTTATAGTATTTCCCTGTAGTTGGTCTTGGTGTTATCCAACATTATTCCTATTTTATATGGTGTCCTCTGCAAATTTTACAATCATGCTTGTGCTGTGGATGGGTAAGCTATTATGGATAAACAGTGGAAAATATGGGGCTCGGCAAACATCCCTGTTTGGACCCCAGTGTTGAGTACCCTAGTGGAGATACTGTATGTGCCCAACCTTACATGTTTTGGTCTGTTAGAAGGAAAATTTTTGATTTAGGTGGATTGTTCCGTGTGTACCAAAGGTTTGTGGATGGCTAGAGATATTGCATCATTTGCAGATCTATTTTTTTGTTGGCAAATTGCCTTTAATAGATTCCTGGTGGTATTTTGGCATTGCAATGTAATATGGATCAGCACCAGTCTTTCAAAAGATTTAGCTATTACTGAATTGCGTGCAATTGGGCGATAGTCATTCAGAGAATTGAGAGCTAATTTGTTAAGTATCGGTATGATAGTTTTTGACTTACGGACCATACAGTGAGGACAACAGAAAGAACAAAGAATGACTTCTCATTAATGTGTAAAGCTCTAGCATTAACATCATTAGTAAAATTAAGAGGTTTAGCAAAGGCTGCTGGGAATATTGTCTTAAAAAGGATGAGAGGCTAATCTCTGGTATTGCAGCCAATACTTTCAGACAGTTCTGACAGTGCAATTCATGCAGAAGCACATTGCATAAAGGTTTTTCACACACTTTTGTATAATTCCAAAGCAATCTTTATAACAACTAGACTTATGTCCATGTAAATACTGTATTTTCTGCTTTTTTGTTTTATTGCATGTTTGCTGAACTACAATATTTTGTAAAAGCAGCTGAGAACTGTACTACACAGAAAACTGTAGTAAACCGTATAAAGTGAGTAAGAACAACAAATGTAGATGATCATATTTGCACAATATTAAAAAAAGAAACTCTTGCTTGATTTGTGATGATGATTGAACTATACTCAATTATACTCACAACTTTTTGATCCATGCTAACTCAAGTGCATCACACAGTTCTTGCAGTTTTCTCAGCCACAGATTCATTCTTCAAATCGCTCATTCTACCTCGTCTAAAAGATGCTTTACTGAAATGAGGCTCAGAGACTATCCAAGCCATTGCAATATACTATAGTTGCTGCCTTATTCATGCTTGAAATTTGAAAAAGTGTAAAATGGAGGCCATAAAGGGATGAATACACTCAACAGTTCTGTAGTATGCGGAGACCTTCAAATAATACTAGCCTGGTTTTTAGAGGTCTAATGTGAATGTACCACGAAAACTTTCATAATACCATTATACAAGCAATAACAACCCTGTGCCTTTGAAATAAGGCAGAACCGAAATTCATGAGATTTAAACCAAATTCTTAAACTATTATCTGCATGTTGTAGTAGAAATGGAAATTTGTCAGACCAGGAAACCTATTTCCAAGTTTCAGCTCACAAATTTTGAAGGTAATGTTCTTACTACTACTTTATCTTCCCAATTTTCACAGAGACAAGTGAGATCTGGGATAGTCTTCTGTTGTTGTAGCTTATGCTCTTTAGAGACCTATACATTATACATTACGAGGTATCCTTTTACACTCTACTGTTGTAAAGACCTATTTGAATATTTGTTTCCTTTTTGTTAGCTTGAATGAGTCTATCAATTAACAAGGTGTTTGCCCACTGAATTGCTGCTCACTCAGTTCTTTGAAAACTTAAGACTGTAGGACATGAAGATTCCAGGATGGCAGCTGTTTTTGATGTGGTGGGACCATCATGTCTAAAACAACAATCATATGGTCCAAGTGGCTTAGATTATGCATTTGTTTAAAAAATAAGTAAACCTCTTGACTATGTCTAAATGCTATATATGTGTGTGTATATGTGTTTGTGTGTGCATAAAATTAATTGATATGAAGTGACACGATTAGCTGTTTGAAGGACCAGATTATCTGAATGAATGGGCAAATGATCCTAATAAATTGAACCCTCAATGAAAATGACTGGTTTATTGAATATTTCGATGGGCAGAATTTTTTTTCCTGCTTAACCTGCTTTATAGGACATACAATTTACTGAGGGGAAAAGTCAGTCATCAGGCAGTCATTATCTAACCCACTTTATCCTAACACAGGGTCACTGGGGTCTGCTGGAGCCAATCCCAGCCAGCACAGAGCGCAAGGCAGGAAGAAACCCCGGGCAGGACGTCCGCCCACTGCAGGGCACACCCACACACCAAGCACGCACTAGGGACAATTTAGAATCGTGGGAGGAAACCCATGCAGACACAACGAAAACATGCAAACTCCACACGGGGAGGAACGACCCAGGAAGCGAACCCAGATCTCCCTACTGCGAGGCAGCAGCAGTGCCACCTTGCCGCCCAAGGGAAAAGTGATTTTATTAATTAAATCCGTAACAAAAGCAAGCTCCTCATCAAGGGGAAAAAAATTACACAATACATTAAAAATTAAAACATAAAAAGACTGAAGTTTATTTGTGCTGCCCACTTTCCCTTTATTTTATTTTAATCTAGTGTGTGGCAAGTATGATTAAGGATTGACTTGTAATTGCGACATAAGGCAAACAAAACTGTTACTGAGTCATTTTATAACCCTAAGCAAGATTGTGTTGGTACTCCAACTGTACACATGTGTAAACAATTGTGATATGTATCATTTTACATTAGTGTATCAGATAAATAAATTTAAATGCAAATGTAAAAAGCTGTCGGTGTATTATATATATATATATATATATATATATATATATATATATATATATATATATATATATATATATATATATATATATATATATATATATATATATATATATATAAAAAAAAAAATGAATCATCATACATGGCCAGATTAGAGAAAGGCATGCAAGCGCCGGCATTCACTTTTACACTGAGATATCAATCAGTACAATTGAGCATGAATGTTCAAGTCCCTAAGGATCCATCTTCTCATGACGTGTCGTTCCAAGCTGCCGCTCGAGTTTATGGCAGCCGGTATGATGGCTCAATGATCCCTCACTTTAATATGCTCAGTAACACTGTGGTATTGGCTAATTCAGTGCTTGAATTGAATAGTTTAGATGCAAAAAATTAGTTTGTGCTATTATCTTTATCAAATAAGATACAGTACTTAAAACAGATTTGTTTCTGGTGTTTTAAGTTTAGTTAATGAACAAAATACTGTGATTATATCAAACGGGCTTTAACTAACAGTGCAACATCAAACGTTGGTTTTATATGGTCTACACTATCTTGCAGTTAGGCTGGAAGTTGATTTTTATGATTGTCCTTATGGCCCACAATGCTTAAGCATTTGAATACTGAAGCCCCATATTCTATAAAGATCTATAAATTACTTAATATGCTGAGAGAAGACTATGGATTATGCTTTATCCTACTATTGTTAACCTTTGTGGAAAATCCTAAATGTAGTAATAACAGGGCTTCTAATGGTGCTTTTAAACATATCTATAAAACTTTTTATTCTATAACTTGATCATAGTTGTGCAAGTAAAATTTAGTGTATTTGTGTGTTGTGCTCATAGTATTTTTGTCAAATGATGCTCCATATATGTATGGTGGACTACACATCATGAACCTGACCCTACATAAACTGGCCTCAGTAAATGGATGGATGAATAATAATAACTTGGTATAATCATGCAGCAAATACAACTACCATTCACAGTTCTATCTGGATTGCCTCCTGTATGGTATTTTTATTTGTTCTCCTCTTGTTCATGTGGATCCACGCCTGTTCAAAAACATCAGTCAAATTAACTAGTAATTATGACTTGACCAGAATGTGGGAATTTATTGTAGTATGTTTTTTAGACTGACCAGTGCCATGAATCTATTTATTTTTGTCAGCTCCCTATGAGTCTGCTTGCCTAAGACACAATGGATGGATGTTACTGTTTTTGTCTTTATCTTCAATAATTTTTTTACACTAGACTGCTCGGAGCTTGTTTAAAAAGTGCAAAAAATTTCAAATTGTTTGTCCATCTAAGATTTGGACTTGCACCCAGTGTTGCTTGGATAGGCTCAGACCTTTTGTGACCTGGAGTTGGATTGAGTGGGTTTAAGAATGCCACAGTATTAAAATATTTGACTATTAAGCTATCCATTTTGTTACTCTGTTTCCTCCATCTCTTGATGTGTTAGTTTAAAAAAAAAAAAAAAAAATGTACTCATACCTACACTCACTTTGAGGTATGTATTAACTTAAGGTACACATCACTGAGATGTATAAGGAAAATGGAAGCAGGAATGTTCCTGTGTGTATATGTGGAGAAATTACAAATGTATTATGAATAGTGCTAGAGTCATACTTTCAATATTAAAACATCCATCCATCCATTTTCCAATCCGCTGAATCCAAACACAGGGTCACGGGGGGGTCTGCTGGAGCCAATCCCAGCCAACACAGGGCACAAGGCAGGGACCAGTCCCGGGCAGGGTGCCAACCCACCGCAGGACACACACAAACACACCCACACACCAAGCACACACTAGGGCCAATTTAGAATCGCCAGTCCACCTAACCTGCATGTTTTTGGACTGTGGGAGGAAACCGGAGCGCCCGGACAAAACCCACACAGACACGGGAAGAAAATGCAAACTCCACACAGGGAGGACACGGGAAGCGAACCTGGGTCTCCTAACTGAGAGATAGTAGCGCTACCACTGCGCCACCGTGCTGCCCTATTTAAAACATTAAGGCAGTTAAATGCAATGAAATGGCTGCACTAACAGTTTCTTTCAAAATAAGCCCCTACCTAATTAGCAATGATTGGTTAATTCCTTTATTAATCATTAATTTATTTACTGAATCTGCTTATTGCAGTTCAGAGTATGGTGTATTTAAAGGGTATCTACTGTTTAAATATATAAGCATCTTTTAAATTTTGGATACATTAACTATTCACTCGGTTTTTTTTTTTTTTTTTTTCTCTTTTAAACTGTTGAGACACGAGGGCAGGTGTAGTGATTTGGTCAGGGTCACAAAGTGAGCTACAGGGAGTTGAGTCAGCAGCCAGGAATAAACCTTGGATTGGGATCAGGCTATTGCAGGGCACACACTACGTCAATTTAGAGTCACAAAATTCACATCTTCAGCATATGTTGGGGACATCATAGATTAAATACAGTGGACATGCAAATTCTGATCAGAGATAAGCAAAGACATTTTTTTTTAAACCTAGGACTATGGTGAAGTGAGAAGGCAACTCATTCAAAGGGAAATTAAATAACTGATTAATTAAATGAACTCAATGAATGAATTAATTAATGAAAACACTTTTATGATAAAATATATAATTAGCATAACATTCTCAAACTCACCTAGTCCAAATCAGGATCTTCAGATGGCTGGAGCTAGCCCCAGTAGCATATATTTAGGAACTAGCTTTGGATAAAGCACAGTCCATTGAAAAACTCACTCCGGCACAGATATACATTTACACTGACACAACCAATTGAGGATTGCTGGTTACACAAACAGTCATTTCTCTGAGGATGGTAGAAAAAAGCAAGGCAGAGACTGGGCTTGGGTTTCAAACCCAGGATACCGAATCTATGAAGCAGCAGTATTAACCAAAACCATCTCTGTTTTTTTCAGTAATAATAATATTTTTGCTGTGCAGTGCAATAACAGCTTGTGCAGCATTTAGATTTACACCTTAGTGCAACTGTTCTAACAACCTGTGTCAGAAATCTGTTAAAGGCTTCACTGGAGCTTTGGGCTTCAGCTGCCTATAAACCTTTTAGAAGCAATGCCAGACAGTGTTAGTCAGAAGAGATTCTTTTGATTACGTTTGGGATGCTGGCTGTTAATACATACACACCACTAAATGCTGAAGTCAGTTCACGGTGGTGTGACTGTGTGTTGTGTTTTTTTTTGGGTCTTTATTGAAAGACCAGAATAATCAGTCATTATAACATTAGAGATATACATCCATCTGAAAGATTGACAATGATTGCAGCACTACACGAACAATGATTGTGCTATTGTTGACACATAGCAACCCTGATTGTACAAGAAATATTTATTTAATAAAGGAAAACAATTCTCAGGTGTATTCTGATTTTTACAACATACTAAAATATTCTTCTGTATACAGTGTGTATTATTACAAGCTCTCTACCAGTTTGTACATTCATATATAGGTCAGTACGTAGACACGATCAGGCTGTGAATGGTTACCTTGGAAACCGTATTTGCACTGCATCTCAGGATTTGTCTGTTTAAATATATTCACTCAACAAGGGCTAGTGCTTGTGTTAAGAGAGAAAAATAAAAGAAAATCTCTTCCATACAGAACATTCCACCTGACGTTTTCACAGATGCAAACATCTTGTGAATATGAGACAATCTCAGGAATTCATCTTTATCTTTCCCCACTTCTATGTTTGGTTAACAATTCTATGAATTCTGCATTTTTTTCCTGGCAGTGATGTCTTTTGATGGTCTTCTAATCCATAATTAGAACAATAAATACTTTTTTGAAATTAAACAAAAAAGATTAAAAAGTCAAAGCTATGGACTACTTGCCATTTTAGTGACTGTGTTGGACATATGGACTGATTTTACACTTTTCTGAAGCGGTAATAGGATAATCTCACATTAAAATTATGTGACTACCTATCCATCTGGTAGGGCAAGTATAAAAGGTCAGATGACAGGGCTGTACTTTGATTGTAAATTTACATACATTTTTACATTTTCACCACTGGCAAATTAAGAATCTGAGAATATTGGGTATTTGAGAAATGAGAGGAACATTCAGTTTGCTCGGCTTTGGTTACCAAGCGATCTTCTCAATATCTTATCCACATAATTTTTTAAAGGTTGTTTTTGAGTTTCTGCTTCAGCTAGATGATTTGGTAGTTTGTTCCTGATTTCTTTTTGTTTGTGTGAAGAATTAATTGCCGGTTTCCTTCTTAAAAGCACTTACAATTAATTCTGCAAATACCTAAATCAATATTTTAACGGTTTTAGATTTATCTTGGACTTCTAATAACTTTGAAGATGTTGGTCCCCACATAGCCTTATCTCATCATAACTTTATTAGCCTGTCAGATTAGGACTTGGCCTTCATCCCAGATATACCGGGAAGTAACTCTTTGCACAGCTTTTGATGCTTTGCTAAGAGTCATAAAATATGCCCAAGTTTGTGGTTTGTAGTTTAAAAAAACAGTGCTCTAGGTTTAACATCACATTGTACAACAGAAGGATTCCTCCTTAAGCTGGAAAGTCCTGTTAGGTCCTATATGGTAACAGGAAGTTTTATTTTTAATATGTATGGATTTCACTGTTCTTGGTGGGATTTAAACTGGATTACCACAGATCAATCAAAATAATGGAGAGTCCATAAACATTTCTGGAAATGTTAGCTCTGTAGTCTATTTCACTAATGAATAAAGTATGCTAGACACAAATGATGACATAGAATTTATTACTGACTTCTATTATTTTTGGTACACTGTATTAATCCCAGAGGGGAATTTGTCTTTTTGCATGACCTTTGGAGGTCAGCCTTTATACAGCACCCTTAGAGCAGTTTTCAGGTTAAGGGTCTTGCTCAAGGGCCCAATGGAGTAGGATCCCTTCTGGAAGAAATGAGATTTGAACTGGCAACCTTCCAGATACCAGCAGAGATCCTTAGCCTCAGAGCCACCACTCTGCCAATTTAATGATTTACATAAGCATACTGTATAGATATTTGAAGGAAAGCACTGATATTTTGTTAATAGTTTTTTTTTTATAATAATTCTGCAGCAATCGCCTATACTGTGAAATTAACTGTTTAGTCATTTAAACACTGATAATGTATGTCTGTATGGTAAAGCTCCACATTCCGGAAACTTCACTTGTTCACTTGTAACCAATGTAAGGTAGAGATCGAACAGGGCTGGCAGGAGCTCTATAAAACTGGCAGAATTCCAGTTTCACATAAAATGAATTGGGAGACAAATAATAATGAGAGTAGTAGTTTGGCACTTCCAATGTGTTAATTTGCTCTACATTCATGTATGCCTATTGTACAGTCTATATTTAGTATGACAAAAAGCCCATTCCAAAATAAAACTGGAAAGTGTATTTACAGTTTTTTCCTAATACTAGAGTTTTTTATTTTGATGTTTTCCAAAAATGTTTGTGTATCTATTGTAGAAATGGTACACACATAAAACAAATAATTTAAATAGGTACTGCGTTGAATTACTTTATTGACTTTCATTTACTTAGCATAACAAGGTGACAATGGGACAGCCTGCCTGCAAATTATCATTCAGAATGTTTATCTTGTGAACCAGGATATTCCAATTAAATATCATGGGAAGTCACAGCCTGTTTTGAATGTGCTGGGTCCAAGTTATGAAGTAACCCTGAGTGGGGTGCTACTCTAAAGCGCATGCTGTTCACACAAGAGTAAGAGTTGCCAATAAAACCTAACCTGCAGGTTTGTAGAATGTGGGAAGATATTGATCTCCCTATCTTAAAAAAGGGACAATGTATTACTGTACATAAAGAATTTGGGCTAAGATTTGCACCCAGGACTCTGAAAAAAGAAAGAGAGAGAGAGAGATAGAGACTACCTCTGGACATCATGCTGCCCATCATCCAACTGAATACATTAATGTAACAATCTATACACCCCTGTTGCAGGCAAGAGATATAATATATGCAAACATCATGCAGAGTGCATCATCAGGCAGTTAGTAGGCTGAGTGTTATGACTGAGTTAGTAATGCAAACTGACTGCATCACTTACCAGTACCATCATGCATCATGTTTTGTTTTTATCTTTTTAAAACCATTTCAAAATAACATGCGATATTAACTTGTGGGGAGGCAATAAACCCTTACCAGGTGTGGCACTGGATACTGTTGGCCAATTTTGAATGTGTACTCCTGATGGTCCTTGCAACACTGCTGATTCTTCCATATGCACTGAGCTAAAAGAAGAAAATGAAAGGTTCACATTGAGGAGGGAAAAATATTAACAGTTTTGGAAAAATAGGTGGCCACAGGCTTTTGTCACAGCCAGTCCAACCATTCTTTAAAGCAATGATGAAGCAAAACTGAAATACTAAGCTTAGGTGCCCTCACTGTGCCTACTTGTAAATCTAAACCATTCTTTTCAAATCAATGTATATTTTTATTTATTTATTTATTTATTTATTTATAAAGCACTTTAAAACCAACATCAAGGCTGACCAAAGTGCTGTACAATTTTAAAAAAAAAAACAACATATAAGACACACAAAATCAAAGGTTAAATGAAACAGAAACACATAAGAACTGAAGAGATTCTTAATAAAAAGTATACAGATCTGAAACGAGGTATATATCCAAATGGATGCATCTCAACCAATGTGTATATCTAATCTAACGTCCCTTTTTCAGGACTGTGTATTTCAACAATAATGCTTTAAAAATCCAAATAACTTTACAGATCTTCATTGTAAAGGGTTTAAACAATGTTTTCCATGCATGTGCAATTAACCATAATCAAATATTTAACATGCACCTGTGGAATGGTCGTTAAGACCTTAACAGCTTACAGAAAGTAGGCATTTAAGGTCACAGTTCTAAAAACGCAGGACACTAAAGAGACTTGTCTACCGACTGTGAAAAACACCCAAAGAAAGATGCCCAGGGTCCCTGCTCATCTGCGTGAACGTGCATTAGGCATGCTGCAGGGAGGCATGAGGACTGCTGATGTGGCTAGGGCAATAAATTGCCATGTCCGCACTGTGAGACGCCGGAGACAGGAAGGACAGCTGATCATCCTCGCAGTGGAACAGCGCGGATCTCAATCCCATTGAGCACATCTGGGACCTGTTGGATCGCAGGGTGAGGGCTAGGGCCATTCCCCCCAGAAATGTCTAGGAACTTGCAGCTGCCTTGGTGGAAGAGTGGGGTAACATCTCACAGCAAGAACTGACAAATCTGGTCCAGTCCATGAGGAGGAGATGCACTGCAGTACTTCAAGCAGCTGGTGGCCACACCAGATACTGACTGGTACTTTTAATTTTGAGCCTCCCTTCATTCAGGGACACATTGTGAAACATTTTTAGTTTATGTCTTATGGCGTTGACTCTTTTAGCGTTCATACAAATATTTACACATTAAGTTTACTGAAAGTAAAAACCGTTGAATGTCAGAGGGCGTTTCTTTTTTTGCTGAGTGTGTGTGTGTGTGTGTATACATACAAAGCAGTGTATTAATATCTCAACCAATCTATGCATCTGCACTGATGTACATATCTGAACAAATGTATTCAAACCAATTTATATTGGGGACATCTTAACGCATGGGCATGCTGGGCAGTTGCCCGGGATCCCCATGAGTATAGTGGCCCCAATGCTAATCCATGTATGTTGTGACTTCCTGAGTGGATGTATAAGTAGGGGCCCCAGTGCACTGATTTGCCCGAGGGCCTATAATGCTGTTAAGATGGCCCTGATTTATATATTCAAACCAATGTAGCTGAACTGAAGTATGTACAGTATCTTGGCCAATTTAAATAAATTTTAAATGAATTTTTTTTCTTTAACTGTCCCTCCATAATATTATATACAATACTAAAATATTATAGTTTTTTTTTTTTTTTAAATTTAATTTTTGGTTTCTCTAAAATATTAAACGTACAAGTTTTAAATTCATAATACTGAATTTGACTACAGAATTTTGGTAAACATTTTCTGTGGTGCATATCACTTTGTGATGAGCAGATGGCCTTTTGAGTGACAGTCTCTATTTAATATTTTATCATTAACACCTGTGCCTACACATCAGTAATTGTCTTCTTTACACAAGACTTAAACAAGTATGCGATATGACTTAAACTGAAGATGCTAAAAATAGAGTCGGGATACCTGCCACAAGACATGTCTGTGCAGATATTTGTTACAAAAAGAACAATCACTAAACAGGGTCCATTTACTGTACAAGCATAATCTACTGCAGTATTTTACAATTAGCTTGTCTGAACCAAAATCCTGCAGTTACCTGTAGTCTTCCAGGACAGAGAATAAGACCTACCATTATAGATATTGGTTTAATTGTATATTTCCCAATCAAGTAATCCTTGTGACTTCATAGATAGCATTTACCTCTGGTTAACAATGCCTACTACTTATTTATTTACATCTGACGAGATTGAGGATAAGAGAAAATGTAATATGTTCAAAATCATGAATTATAGGTTTATATGGACATTATTGTCACATCTGTGCTAATCAACATACCACTATGTCCAGAGCCATAAGTGAGTATACACATCTTTTCTCAAAAGTTCTTTTGCCTTCCTTACAGTACTTTAAAATAATTCAGTCAACAGGAACATAGGAACACCAATGGAAGCTGGTTAGGTGTAAACTTCACACAGATATTTGAAAATTATTCTTAACATATAGACTCATAGATATAGTACATGGAATAGGCTACCAAGTTGAGTGGCATATAGTAGTGTTTAGGGAAACCTACTGCGTGACATTTTGTTAGCTCACTCAGATCTATTCACCTAAATTGGCATAAATTACCTGTTCTCATCAAGCTTTTTCTGTTGTGGTATTCTGCTGCTGTAGCTCATCCACATTGAATGCATAATGCATTGGATCTTGGAGATGTCCTCCTACCCATTACTTTAACATAATGGCATTTTTTGAGTGTTTGTGGTTTTTCTGTCAACTAAACAATTCTGGAATTTCTCCCCTGGTGTTTCTCAATAACAAAACATTGTCGGTCTGCTGGATGAACTCTAGGGACTGTAGTATGTGAAAATCCCTGTAGTAACACTGTTAATAAAACGCTGGAAACATTGCATCTGACACAAGCTGTCATACTTCAGTTAGTATATTGAACATCTTGCCCATTCTAATGTTTGGTTGAAAATCAACCAAACTTCTTGGCATTGCCTGCATGTTATATACAGTATAGTGAGTTGCCGCCATATAGCTGCTGCTATTTGTGTAAATGACCAGGTGTACCTAATAAAGTAGCCACTGGGTGTATATGACTGTGCAAAATTTAAATGTTACTTTATTTTGCTAGATAAGCAAAATGTAAGCAGGATTTGACAAAGAGTAACACACTTAAAAATAGCAAATCTAAAAAGGCAATTAGTAATGTTAGTTGTGAATATTTTATATTGTTCAGTTCAAGAAGATTTACTGAAACATTTAAGGCCGAATTTCTTTCCTGCATCATATTTTATACTCACTAAAAGCTTTATACTTTAAAAGTCAATGTGTTTTGCTATGGAGTCTTAAAAGCTTAAGTACTTTTTTTTTCTTTCTGTACATTATGCATTTGTGTGTATGTGTACATATAATGCCAGTGAAGTCAAATTGCAGATTTAAGATGATGTGGTCAGTTTAGTTTAGATGTACAGAATAAATAACCTTTGAACTATTAAAACATTCAGTTACCACAATAATGCAACACCTCTCTACCTTTTTAGCTGGATAATTTGGTTAACAAATATGTTTATACCTATGCATAAAGTACTAAATGATGATCTTATATTTATCTGCATATATTGATTAACATTTAAAAACGATACCACTGTAAATACCCTCCTATACTTTTAAATGTGGTTTTTCCACAAAAATAGGTAAGACAAAATATTTGAGAATGTTTCACTCAATGTTTCACCTGCATAACAAATCTAAACAGAACTAAACAGTAAACACAAGTTGAACGGGGCTTTGCCATTTGTAGCAAACATGGATCGTCTAACACTGCTGCACTCAAAATATGTAGACATGTAACAAAACATGCTGTAGGCACTTGTATCACTAAAGAGGGGATACATCATCTCCTGGGAATTTGCACAAATCTGACAAATGACTAGGGTCACTTATTTTTGAAAGGATGAATTTGTGCATGTTTGTCTAGCATTCCCTTTCCCCATCTCCTAATAATTCTGATTTGGTGAGTCTATGTAGTCTAGAGTGGAGTAGAAAGCGGCACACTATCATTGTCTTTCAAAGTCATTTCATAGTACTGTATATATATGGCAGGTCCTGCCCTAGAGGGTCATTTAGCCAAACTAACACAAACCTCCGCTCCTCTACCCAAATAACATGTCAGGACTAAATAGGACTAGAAATATCTATCTTTCCATCCACCACACCTGCGTAATCCAATTTAATGTCAGTGGAAGCCAAATTCAATCACAGCAACACCAAGCACAAAGCAAAAATGTGGGGTCAGTCCATCATAGGGCATGCACATACATTCCAGTTGGGCCAATTTAAAGGTCTACAGTAACCCAACCTGTGCATCTTTGGCATGTAGTATGAATACTCACAATCCATGCACACATAGTAAAGCAAGCATTTCCCTTTAATTGCATTTTTTTAAAGCCCATTTTACATGATAAATCAGCATCTGTATATTTTACTCCTGTGCATAACCATACAATATGTATGTACATGAATTCATTTGTACATTCTTCAACCCACCTAATCCAGTTCAGGATCAGTAGGAGGGGTGCATAATCTGTTCTGGCAGCACTGGCCAATTTTAAATATATATCCACATGCAAAGGTCATATGTATTGACATAGCCATTCTTTGCTGTAAGCTATATAAAATGAACTTTATTTTTGTTCATACCTACATAGAAACACACAAACTAACATTTGGGGATTTTTTTAAACCACAAGACAGTCTTATAAAGGCACCCACCAACATTAGATCATAAGGTATTATTGTGGCTACTGTGTTTTTTTTTTTTTTTTTTTCTCCTTATTACTTTTATATTTTTTTTAGCCTCATCCTTGGCATTTTATTGCATATTACTGTGTTCTTGTTCCTTAGAGGTATTTCAGTTTTAATTATGCTGACCTACATTTCAGAATCCTTGCAGTCACCACATTAAATGACATTCATTCATTCATTCATTCATTGACATTATTTGCACTCCATTTGTATCAATGACTGAAAAGCAGTGACTTTCCCTAACTTATAAAATAAAATAACATGAAAGAAATGTCAGTTTAATACATTCACAGTCTTCTTTTGCAGCTAATGAATGTGTAATCATGTTACTGCTAGTCATACAGAAATCGAGATAAAAGAGATTTGACTTCTTAATACTGTCTGGTACCTTGAGAGTTGACCATGAGTTATACTTTGAGTGCAGTTTTCAGCTTTAGAAGTGCTTACCTTTGCATTCCTGCTCTGAGTGATGCAGAATAACGCCAGTCAGTATTCGGTTGCTTAGGCTGCAAAAAAAAAAAAAGAGAGAGAACAAAAAAGGGTAAGGCACTTGGGATGCATTTGGATTACTTAATTAAAAATATACAACCTATTTAAACTATTATTAATTTCTTGCACCTTTCAGAGTTATGATGTTGTTCATAAACAACAAATGGAAAATTACCAAATTGTGTGTGTGGGTGTATTTGTATGGAACTTACTCCGTAGTGTGCTATGTGGCATTGCATAATATACAATGCAAATTAAAATAGACTATTCTTGTTTTGTTAAAATCATTCTGAATTTTGCTCATTGGGAAAGGCACTATATAAAATAAAGACTGGAAATATGTTAGATTAATTAGTGATTCTAGCTAGGTTTAGTGTAAGGGAGTGAATGTGTGAGATTAGTTCCCCTGATGAACTAGAACCCCATACTGAAATGGTTGCCTTTTTCTGCTTAATACTGTAAGGATAAACAACAATTTCCCCCAATCTCTGAACTAAAAATGCAATTTAGAAAGTTCATAGACCGACAAATAATTGTCTCTTGCGCTATGTATGATGCATGATATGTCAGGGGATGCTGCTTGCATCATGAAGTGCATATTGGTTATGATTTTTAAACTTCTTTGGATGATCCACAACTAAAAAGTAAGGCAGATTAATTAGTTGAAAGGCATTCTGATAAATTGACAACAACATATTAAAACATTTTGTACAAAAGACAGAACAAAACTGAATATTTGTGAGGGATCTCTGAAAGATGTGCACGCCTCACTTTCTGCTTTAAAAATATACTGTTAAAACTCACACATACAGTTCCCACCTGCTAGGCGCACCAGAAGCAGCAAACATGTGACTTTCAGTTGAAAATATTTTTGGACTGAATAAAACAATGAATATATTCTGTTGGAGATTGGGTGCACTGGGTACTGAATCATCCTTACTCTTTTTCGTCAGTGTGCTTTCCTTCTTCCACCCGCTCACTCACACCCACTGTTTTCATTGTCTTTTAAATTTTTTTACACTCTTACAAATCTTGCCTTTTTAATCGTAAGGCGATATCAGAGTGCAGCTGCTTCTCTTATCTGTAGGTATTACTATTTACATTTCATTTAGTTACAAGTATAAATGAATATACTTTAAAAAAAACAAAACAAATGAATCAGATTAATAAGGCAGACAGTCAGTGTGTAAAATAGTTTGACATGCTCTTTTGAAATTACCAGTCATTTACCTACAGTATGCAGCAAACATTGTCAAAAGGTTGTTGTTCATTCTAATGCTTTATCAAAAAATAAGTTATGTACTCTAACTGACTTTGACTGTGGTATGATTGTTGCTGCCAGGTGTAGCGCTTCTAGCATTTCAGAAAACCCATGCCATCTTGGAATTTTCACTCTGTTCAGGTTTTAGTGATTACAGAGAATGGACAATAAACACAAAAAGGCATGGAGGCATCTGACAGTTCTTTGGTCAAACACCTTGATAATGGGGGATTAACAGCTCTTTACAAGGGTGGTGCACATAAGGGCAACTTTAACCCCTCATTGTATTGGAGCTGGAAGTAGAACATAGATTAGAAATGAAACATTACACCTCATAAAGCATGGGATCACAAATAACTAATTTTTCTGGCCTGATGAATCTTGACTCTGATTTGTTATGGAGATGGCAGAGTCAGAATTTGGCATTTATTGCATAAATACTATGAATCAATTGATCCATTTTGATTTTTATCACCAGTAAAGGCAAATGGTGGTAATGTAAGGTTCTCATGGCACTCATGATTACCAATGTTGCATCATTTTTAATACCACAGCACTTATCACATGAAACCCTTTTCATTACCAGTCTACTCTTTTTGGAATTGATACTTCCAACAGAATAATACTCCATGTCACAAAACATGCACAATCTCAGGCTGGTTTTAGCATCTTGAGTTGACTTCAATGGCTGATTAAAATTCCCAGAGCTCAACTGAATAAACCTCCTATTCCACCTCATCAGAACATTAATCTAAGATGTGAATGTATGGCTAAAAAGCAAGGACCGAAACCCAAAGAATACTTCCAGAACTGCTTTAAATAAATGTGCCGTAGAATTCAGGCTTTTCTAGAGGCAAAAGAAAGTCCTTCCAATAAGTTCATAGGTGGACATAAAGTAGCCATTCACTGCATGTAAGTATATATCATGTACTGTACATGTAATTAATATAAGGACCTTGATCTCACAGAAGATACATTAAACCCATAATGAAAGAAAACACATATACAGATAATTGCAAAACCCAGTCACCTATACTGTGCATGCATTCTAAACCTATAACCTTCACAATAAGCACAAATGCACATAAAATATTATCTTTATCACAAAGTATGCACACTTTTTAAAGATCAGAAATACCAGTAGTAATGACTACAAAATTGAAAGCACAAAGGACAAAATGGTTGAATTTTTGTTAAATGAATATATATTTTTTTTATATAGACCTTATTTTTTCTGATTAAAATCAAGCAGTGGCATATAAACATAGCTGGAGGAATACAATGTCATACTGCAGCTAGGTCCTTGAATTGATTGCAATGCTGAGAGCACCACATACTGCCAAGCCGGCACTTCACGGGAATGGACGCTTCACTTAATATGTCATAGAGACATTTAATCGGCCCTTAATCGTTTTTCTACTTATAGCAAGTTGGTCATAAACATGAAAGGACACTGAGTAGTAGCAGTTCATGGCCTGATTGTCAAGGCCTCACATGTTGGCTTCTGGGCTTTGAACTGAGAAGACCTCTGAATGACTGCTCATAACTGCACTTGGCCTGACTTCACCAACTGGGACTTTTGCACAGAAGCTGCGTTCCTGCGACTCTTCCTTTTCCTAATTTAGTATTCTGATGCAGTTGCAATAAAGAAAACCCTGACTAGTGCCGCTTTTTTTTTTTTTTTTAAAAAAAAGCAAGAGATATTTATAATTTTTGAACCAGCAGCAAAATGGCCATCCCAACAGTATGTGTTATAAGAAATGTTCAAATGGAATGACATTTAGTTTAGCTGTTTTCATATTATTTCATTTTCTTACTCATCTCCTTACTATAAATAAAAGCTTCAGGCAGAGGGGACAGGAAGTGTCACCTCAGAGTGACACCAAACCGTGACATCCAAAATTCTATACTGATGAGATATGAATTTCAGTGAAGTGCTGGGGTCAAAGCCAGCTTCAGACTGACTTTTTACCATTTCTTTGGTAACCTGGAAGCCTTACTCCTTATGGAAGGAGTCCCTGATTGCATTTTGTGACCTTCAAGCACATCCCTCCATTTTGAAGCATAGGCTTGCCTATTCTAGGAAGCACGGAGCTCAAATTAAGAAACAATCCTGAAGGGGCTGCCAATGCATTCTGAAGGTATACTCCTATATATGCACACTGATTATCCAAGAGCCTTTTGAAAAGCCAAACAAACTTAGAAAAACAGTGCTTGTAATGCAGCAGAACATATAGCACCCAGGAAAACTATACTGGGGAGAGCATGCAAATCCCACATAAACTTTAACTAAATTAGAATTCAAACCCATATCCCTGAGGATGTTGGCAGTGCTGTAAACTCAGAGTTGGAGTCGTGAAGTCTGAATCAAAAGAACTTATCAGGTCACTGGAGCTGGTCAATAAAAAATATACCAAATCTAACTGACTAAACGCAATGTGTAGCATAATGTGTTATACATTTTTTTTTTTGGGGATATTTTTTTTTTTCCAACATTAATATTACATATTTATTGGTAGCTTAAACCCCATGCACAAATTCACAATGGTAAAAAGAGTTCTAACAAAAGTCTTCCGCTTTTAAACCCTTCCCAATCATAACAGATGGGAAAGATAATCTGTAGCAGTAATGGTGAAAAAGTATTTTGTGCAAAAATTAGTACTTTTACTGATTCTGAAAAGAAGGCACCTACAAGAGCATCAAATTTGAAAAGACATTTGCATTGTTTTCATCCAAAAGTGTTAGATGCTGTACTTGGCAGTGACGAAATGCCTTGTACTTTGGATGCAATGTGTTTTGAATCCACATAACAAATGTTTGTCTAATTTCAGAGGAGTTGGAGTCAGTGGTACTATAAATTGGGAGGTCGGAATTGAAAGTTTTATGTACTGACTCCACTGCCCTGGCTATTCAGCAGTGTTGTTAAATCCAGTATCACCATGCTGTCCTGTATGTTTTTATAAAATGTATTAAATAACATTAGTTTTGGAACATTCATTTTTTTTTTTTCCAATGAACAAATGTCACAGAGGACTGATTCATAGTTCTTTGTGAAAAGTAGTATGTTCTTAGAACTTGAACTGAGAAAGGCAGGTGCAAAAAACTGACTAACTGATGGATGGATGGATGTTACTTCATGACAGACCAGTACAGCACTAATCCAGCCTCTTGACAGAAAATATCTATATAAAAATAAAAATTCTAGCATGTAATTCTGTTCCTTTGAATTAGAAACAGACACTGCTTTATTTGCCCTCTTTCTTAGTGTATCATTATGTACACCTCGAGAACATAAATAAGACATCTATAAAATGAGACAAGGACAGGAGGTCGCAACATCAAGCACAGAATGAATGGAAACGGGTGAAATGGTGAGAAATCCACAGTCTAAGAAGATGCTACATTTAATATAATCAATACAGACATTTTCTTGCTGTGCCTTTCCAGTACATTTACATAAATCCTACAGTAAGAGATCCATGACCAGCTGTTTATCTGCCCTTGTTGTTTATTCATTCTATGTTTTCTAATTTATACTGTAATTATTTAGCCCCTGTGTTTATGTAATTAACCTTTTTACTATTTACCAGCGTTTGTAATCCTGTTAGCCTTGTGTTTTTATTTTCTTCTGAAGGGCACTATATATTTTAAACCTCACCTGCTGATCATTCACTGAGTGACTGGCTACCCACATCTTATTAAAAAGAATACTAAATAAAAACAAGCCAAACTTAAGAAGCTCAAAATAATAAAGAGAGAACACCAGCTGCACTCTGAAGGTAGATACATCTTAATGTAATTCTTTTGACTTGATCCATTTAGAAGCCTTAAGTTATGTAGCGTCTGAACTCTTGGAAGGTGGTGGCCTAGACTGGAAAACAGATTTGCAAAGCCAGCCATCTTAAGCAGCGATGCCTTCCTCATCATCTTTCACAAGGCCTACTTTTAGCAAATGACATAAAACATCCTTGACAGTATGTCATGTTAGATACCCCCAGGTAAGAAAAAGTAGGATACCAGACTGCCTAGCAGGCACAGTACATTTTTTGCTTTTAACATTCTCACCTCACAAGGTAGGCTGTTCCGATTTATTGTGGAGTTCTGGCTCTGCTGGCTCTGCTGGCTCTGCCTGCTTTGCACTGTCAGGCATCTCTCAGATGTTGAAGCACTCGGCCCTGTTCCAGGTGGACAGCCAGTATTGTAAAACATGAACATGTCACTCCCCGAGCCTGCTGTTAGGCATGCCTTATAACAGTATGTCTTAGAAAGTGACCCATTACCCCGCACCTCAATAAAGTGAGGCTGTACCTTCAAATCACGTTGTGCTATATTATTATTGGCCTGCTTGTACATTTCTGCTGCATGTCTCCCATCCGCACAGCAAGGACTCAGACAGCAAGTCCCACTGCATTTGTGACACCTGATGGCAGCCAAAATAATAATAGTCAGCAGGAACACAAAGGAGACTGCACTTAAGGCAATAATTAAATACAGAGTCATGTCAGACTGAATATTAAAGTTACTGATAATACTGTCCTTTATATTATCGATAGTTCGTTTGGTTTCCGGTACCACCTTCGGAGACCTGTCCACTACAGCCACATTTACTGTAGCTGTGGCTGACAAAGATGGACTCCCATTGTCCTTAACAAGTATAATTATACTAAAAGATGTGGAGTTCTCTTCTCCAATTTTGCGAGTAGTTCTTATCTCCCCAGTATGCTGATTTAACTTGAACAAGCTTGCATCTGTGGCTTGCAACAAGCTGTAAAATAGCCAAGCATTTTTTCCTGCATCAGCATCGATGGCAAGGACTTTAGTAACAAGGTAACCAACATCCGCTGTTTTAGGAATAGTTTCAGTTGATGTTGAAAAATTTGCAGCAGGAGGGTGCAGGAAATAAGGCGGATTATCATTCTGATCAACCACATATATGTTAACAACAGCCATGCTAGTGAGGGGCGGAATGCCCGCATCCTGTGCTTTCACTTCAAAATTAAATTCCCGTAGTATTTCATAGTCAAAGGAGCGCAAGGCATAAACGACACCCGTCTCTGAATTGATAGACACATAGGAGGTGACTGGCATTTCATTAACATTGTGATTCACAATTGAATATGATACAAATGCATTCTCATTGATATCAGGATCAATGGCCTTCACTGAATGTAAAGAAGCCCCTGGAGCATTGTTCTCATTAATGTACACAGCATAAGAGTTTTTCTCAAATTGGGGTGAGTTGTCATTTACATCCGAAACTTCCACATAGACAGTCTTTTGAGAGGAGAGAGGAGGGGACCCAGAGTCAGTGGCCATGAAGGTAATGTTATAGGCTGCAACCTTCTCACGGTCCAGTAGTCTGTCTGTGACTAACTTGTAATAGTTCTTGGAAGACTTAATGCTGAAGGGAAGATCTGAGGGAATGTTAAGGCTAACCTGTTTGTTTACACCAGAATCTTTGTCCTCCACACTGATCAATGCTACTATGGTATCGGGACGTGCATCTTCCCGCACTGGACTGGTAAGGGATGACACGATAATTTCAGGGATGTGGTCATTCACATCAATAATTTCTACGACTACTTTACAATGCACTGCCACAGCAGATGCCCCCTTGTCCATGGCCTGCACGTATATCTCATATGAGCTTGCTTGTTCATAATCCAGAGGGCTGGTGACTCTAATTTCTCCAGTGCTGGGGTTCATTCCAAACAGCTGCCTAACGTTGTCTGGGGTGTAGCCGCTAAATGAATACATGACTTCTCCATTGGGACCTTCATCTAGATCTGTGGCGTTTAGTTTAATTACCAGGGTCCCTGGAGGCGCATCTTCTACTAGCTGAACTTTGTACACCTGCTTGTCAAACACGGGGGCGTTGTCATTTGAATCTAACACTAGTACGGTAATTTTGGCCGTGCCAGTCTTTGTCGGGATGCCTCCGTCAACCGCCGTTAGAAGCAGCTGATGCAGGGAATTCAGCTCCCGATCCAGGGATTTTTTAAGCACCAATTCGATAAGCTTGCTGTTCACTGCAGGTCCACTGGAATCCAGGACAAAATGCTCGTTCGGGCTGAGCATGTACGCGCGAATGCCATTGGTTCCCACATCCAGATCTTGAGCCCCCTCGACGGGAAAACGCGCTCCTGGCAAAGCAGATTCCGTTATTTCCAGGTGATATTCATTCCTGGGGAAAACGGGTGCGTTGTCATTTACATCCAAAATCTCCACCTCGACATTGAACGCCTCCAATGGGTTTTCCATAACCACCTCCATGTTTAAAAAGCAGGAGGCGCGGAGCTCGCACAGCGATTCTCGATCTATCCTTTCATTTACGAACAAGCTGCCACTGTCAGGGTTAAGATCCAAATACTGCTTCCGGCCAGCCGTGGACAGCTTCATTCTCCGCGCTGCCATTCTCTGCATATCTAAACTCAGGTCTTTCACAACATTCCCGACAAACGTGCCGTGCTGCTGCTCTTCTGGAATAGAATAGCGAATTTGCCCCGCCGTCAGCCCCCAAAGACACGAGCACAGCAAAGAAAGCGCTGCCCACCTCTCTCGGCGGCGGTGGATGCATTTCTGCGCAAAAGCCATTGCAGTCTAAGGGGAGCACGGGCGGAGGCGAGCCGGCGGTCCGTCTTTTCAGTTTGTAATAGCCTCCCTTTTTCGCCAGCATGAAAACTATAGCGTACTATACCCGGCTATTGGAAATAACGGATCCTCGTCCTCTTCGACGCAGCGCTAGCTCGGCGATGCAATGAAAAATCCATGGCTCCTTCGCTCTCGGGTGTGTTTACAGCCACTGATGCTGCCTGCCGTTCTCTCAATCGGACTTTCCACTATTTTCCCTGGTGTTGCGCGAGTGTGTGTGAATCCGTGTCTATGTGTGAGCCTGTGTGCGTGAATGTGTGTGTGCGCGCGCGTGCACGAGTATGAGTGTGTGTGTGCGCGCGCCTCCGCGCGGGGGAAGAGGAATATTACGAGAGGATGCGTTTCAGCACCACATAAGAAAAAACAGCGACCGCATGGCAGAAAGCCAGAGAAGTGAGGAGATAGGAGGGCGATAAGGAATAACAGCAGGCACACAAACATCTTTACAAAGAAACCACCTCCGCACCCACCCTTTCTTTCAGCGATATGAATAAAGGAATTATATTATTGAAGAAAAATGGATTCGCGCGCACGAATCATGCAAATACACGGCTGATAATACGGTTCACTTTTTACATTTCTAAATATATACGGCGTATGAATTAAACCTTCAAGATGATCTTTCTGTCGCACGCGCTCTCTCCCTCCCTCCTCTCTCCACAGATGCTACAGTAAACAACATTAACCATACCACATTATTAGAAGCCAAAGCGCACGATTCGTACTGCATTTTATTGTTAAAAAAGCTTAACGGTTTAGAGAATTATATACAATGCATAAATATAGCGCATATATAAACGAACCACACTATGATGCTCGTTCACAAGCTGTATACGGAAATATATATATATATATTTCTCCCCAAGGTGTGGCGCTTTGACTGAAACAAAGGAAGGGAGAACAACTGTTGAAGACAACAGCATAACACATCTGAATTTACTGTTTTGTTTTTTTTAAAGGGGGATATTTACCAGTTTTTTTTTTGTTTTTTTTTTTTAGCAAGGTAAAAGAAAATAACACAGAAGTACCTTGTAATTATAGACGATGCCACTACGGGAAGATTCAAAAACATTTATGTACTAGTCTTAACCTTATAATAAAAAGAACCAGTGACACACATTCATTCTTGTTTTGGAGCCTCCATGTCTGTAGGTTTGTTTTGATTCACTTTTTAAAAAAATACTATCTTGCATTTGTTTTAATCCCTTGTTCTTGTTCAACCTGACTTTAGACATTTTCTAAAATATTCAAATCATGCCTGCAATATTTCTTCCATGGAATATATTGCACAATTCTTTCTAAAGAAAGCCGCCCAGTTCCCAAAACCTATGTTTTCGAGGTTAAATGCAGACAGACCAAAAAAAAGATTTTTGTTTTACTTTTACCTGTTTATTTTCTGCTGCCTCCTCTTTATATAAGGGAGTGTCCAGCAGGCAATATAGTGCCAGAATCAAGGGCTTAACCAGCGCAATATAGTGTAGGACAGGGCTAGACCCCCAAGAATACTACATCAGACAGAAAGACAGATATACTGAGAGCAGGACAGATCCTACTTGTATCATTGTGGGAGTTTAAGTTAAACACTGTGTGTGTGCTGCATGGTAGGAAAAGAGCATTAGGCAGGGGCAGAAAAAATGAATAAAATATCGTAGACTGAAACATGCAATGTTCTCCCTTGATCACCGTGTGGGAACAGCTCAGGTGTTAATAGGTATGCCTGTCCCTCCTATAAAGGCAGTGAGTGAAGCTGTGGGGTTAATACCATATGTTTCAACACATTCTGGCTGATATGGGGCACATAGTTCAAAGAAAACACATATAGGAACATGCCCTCATACAGAGCTTACAACATTGAAGCTGCCTTGATACTAGGAACCTAAGGGCTTAAGGGTACAGGGGCGCAACTAACTGCTAGTAAGAGTTTTAAGCAGGTCTTTGTAGAGCAAATATTGAGCTAAACATCACCAGAAAAGTGAGACCAAGGTTTGGCTGAAAGTGAACGTTATGAGGTTAAAAGCCATTTTGTGGCCAGTGGTTTATTGAATCTGAAGTTGGGATGAGTGTCACAAAGGCTCAGCTGACAAATCAAGGAGGCACTAGGGTCAAAAGAGAGCCTTTATCATTTAGGAACTGGCCACATTAAGTCTAACATTGTCATGCGCCAGGAGGATCCCAGGGTCCACTGCACCAGCATAAGGTCTGACAATGGCTGTGAAGATTTCATCCTGGTACCTAACAGCAGTCGGGGTACCATTGCCTAGCATGTGGATGTCTATATGTTCCTGTAAGGATATGTCCCCCTAGACCATCGCTGACCCACCATCAAACTGGTGTGATTCAGCCCCACACTACCGGTTGCATCCTGGGAGCCTCTTAACCCATTACTGCCAATAACGTGCCTCTGAGGGATGAGCCACACAACACGCAAACCTAGGTACAAAAATGCCTAGGAGCTTTTATTAATACAGTCTTACAAATGTCTTCAAATAGTGCATTGCAAAATCTCCAATAAATGAATAATCAACTTAAACAGAGAAAATCCAGGAGGTTAAAAGCAAAACGTAAAATGAGAATGAAACCAAAAGTCAATGGGTCAATGTTCTTTCCACTCATAGACGAGCCCAGTGCTACTCCCTGTTCATCTCCCCTGCTCACCCATTGCTTGCTTAGCTGGCAGATCCTTCAGATGCTGCAGCCTTCACCAACCTGACCCCTGTCTTGGCTGCCACTAGAGGCGTTGGCCAGACTGCTCGGGTTTGTGTCCTCCCATCTTCCTTCTCTCAGCCCTGGTGTACCTCAGATCCCTGAGGTAGGACTTTACCATGATCACTCAAGCTCCACAACAATAAATCAGTGGAGACGATCTGCCTGCGGAGTGGCAATCCTTCACTCCATTGTGGAGATGTCCACCACGCTGCCTTTCACACCCTGGCTGGCTGGCTCACCTAGCTTCTCCTCCCGATGCTGTTCTTTCTCATTTTTTCCACCTTTTCTCCTGCTGGCTCCCCCTTTATATATATCTGTGGGCGCAACACCTTAATCGCACAATGCAGAAGGCCGATGAAGCAATTGAGGCAGACCGCATCCTCACGTGCAGGTGCATCTTGCCCCAATTACCTCGACCTCTCACAGCTACACGAGCAAGCACACCCACAAGCCTGCCAGTTATTTTTTTAAAATTTAATTTTTTAAAAATGGGCCAGTAAAATGTGAAGCCGTGGACCCACTATACCACAGCTGGATGATGTTGCAGGCTACATAACATTCACCATGGCATCTCAAGACTGACTCTCAGTGTGAACCTAGTCCCATCTGTGAAGAGAATGGGCTGCCAATGGTGGAGTGTCAATTGTATTCTGTGACTAATGCCAATCAAGCTGCATGGTGACGGGCTGTGAGCGCAGGTCCCACTAGAGGACATCAAGTGTTCACGGCGCCCCCATGGAGTCTATTTTCTGACAGTTTGCTCAGAAATGTGTGCACCAGTAGCCAGCTAGAGGTCATTTTGTAGGGCTCCTCCTGTTCCTTTTTGCACAGAGGAGTAAATACCAGTTCTGCTGCTGGGATGATGCTCTTCTATGACCCTGTCCTGATCTCCTCATGCAACAGTCTGTCTGCTAGTATCTTCTCCATGCTCTTGAGACCTTCTTCTGACTGCATGTATGGATTTGCCACCCTGGAGGACCGGGACTACCTGTACACCGTGAATCGACTGCAGGTGCTACCCTAATGCTACCATTAGTGATAAGGACACTACCAAAATTTGAAACTATAGAAGAATCGGTCAGGAAGGATTTAGAGAGAACTGTCTGTGGCTGCCACCTATAATACCAGTCCCTTGATGATTAAGTACTCCCTTTATTTTTTTGAGCAATGTGGATAAATGGATCGATATATATTTTTTTCCTTTTTTCACAGGGCAGTATATTTCTCTTTGCATACCTAGATGTATGTGCTAGACTGACTAGTAATTCTAAACTGGCACTAGGGTTACTATAGAGAGGTATGTGGAAAAGGGGACCCTGCAAAGGTTAAGTAGTTTATCCATGGCTGGTTACTACTTTGCACCTTTGGCTTCCTGGGCAGGCTTCCTCCCCTGCAACCCTAAACTGGAATAACCAGGTTTCAGAAATATATTCTAGGGAGTATCAGATTGCACTAAATAGGTTGTGGATAGTTCCGGGGCAGAGGGAGAAGAATGTCCAAATAAGCAATGAGAAAAGTAGCCTTTTACATGCCAGAGTGGACAAATAGGTACTGCTTTAGAACGTTCTTAGTCCTATAGTAGGTTTAGGTGCCCTGAAAGCAATTTAAGTTGAGGTACCCCAGAGAGAGTGATGCTAAATATGTTTAGCAAAAGGCTGGTCATTAGTAACAGTACATGATGAGAAGCTAGTCATTATCCTCCCTCCCGTTAAGTCCTACCGAGGGTTCAGGATTGTAGAGAAGTCAGTGCCCACTAATTGGAGTTTGTCGTATTGCTCTGCAATCAAATATAGGCTGTCCCCAAAACTGGATGTGATTTCAAGAACTGAGCAGATGTAATGCTGTTAGACAGTTTAGATCTAATTCAAGTCCGCTGTAAAGTCGGAAGGGGCACTTTCAGTAAAGCCTGGCTGTTGGAAGGAAGAAGCCAGTGTTTTGAAAAAGATGAGAGAAGTGAGGTGAGAGGATTGTGAGAGGATTAGTTCAAAATGGGGCCGGCAAGTCGAACCCTCTGACAGAAAAAACAAAACATGTCTTCTCGACATGATGCTATTTTGGACAATCTAGGTGAATAGGCTAGACAAGCTTATTGGGCCAAATGGCCTGTTTCTGTCACAATTGTTATGTCCCTTCAGGAAGGATAAGAGGAGCAGCAGGGTTTATTTTGTATTTGTTCCTCATACTTTGAATTCTGCCATTGTTTATCCTTCATTTGTGTCTTAAAGACAACAAACACACCACCTTTTGTACTTGTGGGCTTAATATTCAGCATTACACCAGTGGTGCAGCAACACAAAATGTGGCTCATGTACACTTGTACACACAAATTACAGAACTTAGCATAATGTAAGAATATCCATTTCTAAAGAATCCTTAAATGTGTCTGGTCATGGACTCTGAGTCCCTGTAAAAGACCACTTGGAAGTACTAGAGTTTAGAGTGGAAGATACAATTATCTCCTCCACAAGACATCTAGACAAAGCTGGCAGCAGGATTATGATTTTTATTTTATTATTTCTTCAGTACTTTCAGTACCATCTTCCCATTCCTGTTAAGGGGTACGCTCCGAGATATGTAGGTGGATGGGCCTATTGTGTTCGAGATAATGGACTGTCCGTCAGACAGACCACATTTTCTAAGTCTCAATGTCTCTAGACAACCACAAGGGACAGTTCTGTCACCTTTACTCATCACTCTGTATGTCTTGTACTATAAATATAACACCGGGTCATATCACTTGCAAAAATTCTTTTATGGTTCTGCACTTATGTAGTGTATTGAAAAGGGTGGGGGGTCAAATGGAGGATTGGAGTCTGTTTACAATTTTGTTTCTTAGTGCAGACTGAATTGTTTGTAACTTATCATCATCAAAAACAAGGAATTGGTTATTGACATTCACCACAGCAAGGAGTCTGTATGCCTGGTTACTATTTAGAGGGTGGGTGTAGAGGTGGTGGTATTCTAGACATTTTTGGTGGTTGACATCCGTGACAGGCTGGACTGACTTAGTAACTCAGGAGAATTGAATAAAGGCAGAGCAGACACTTTTTTTCTTCTTAGGAGACGGTGTTCCTTTTAATGTGGACTGTGACGTCCTTTACACATTCCCAAACTATAATAGTCAATGCATTTTCTACACTATAGTTTACTACACTGGCAACATCACTTCAAGACATTGTCCACCTCAACAAACAGATTAAGAAGGCAGGCTCAGCTATGGCACACACTCTCGGCCTGCTGGAGGTGATAGTGGAGCAGAGAATGAAGAAAAAACTGATGACCACTATAAAGGATAGAGCACATCCTCTCTGTGACACTCTAGCATGAAATATTTTCAGCCAATGACTTGTTTAGCAGAATTGTGTTATGAAACTCTATTTGGACTCCTTCATTCTTTGCCTTTATAGTGCCTCACTGTGACTGCTCTCCTATCTTTAGTAATGTCAGATTATCTATCGATCAATCAATCTATCGAAGGGTGTCTTGCAGTGTTACCTCTTACTAACTAGAGTGGAACAAATACAGCCCCTAAGCATGTTTAATATGTTTGGGGTATTATTGGTAATGTTGCTTTTCAAAGTTATCTAACGGTCTGTAACTTTGCCTCTGTGTTTTGAAATCATGGTGATGGCCTCTTTTTATCAAAACAGTGGGAAGGGAGCGTGTATTATAATTATCAAAGAATTTCACCTCACTTTTGTCGTGTTTGAAAAGGATTGATATGCAAGTTCTTTCAGGCAATTTCTTAATTTAGAGTCGCAGTGATCATAGAAAGTTTATCTTAAGGGTGCAGCAGAGCATTAGTTAAAGTTGTTAGTAAAATTTTGTATGCCAAACATTAGATTATGATGAAGGTACAAGGGCTACACTAAACCTTAAAGGCAACAAATTAATCTCAATCAGAACTAGAACATAAACCTATGCTTGAGCTTAAATCCCTTGTAAAATCTTTACCTTATTCTCATTAAGTTTGCATGCTGTTTATTGTATGCAGTCATCTAATATATCATAACTGGCATTACCTCACCTAGCAATGTGGAGCATCTAAAGCTTTAAAATGGCGGTACATGTAAAAATATGCTCACAAAATGGTGCTGAGATAAAGGTAAACATTCATCAGAATAAACAAACATACAAGGCAACTTACTACTGACAGCTCTTCTCTTGAAATCCTATAATTTGGTAATTAAAATGAGAATCCAGTTTTCAAATGTCACATTCAGGAGGAACAATTCAGGTCCTCTTTTGGGCAGCTTTTGTTCTGTCATTGGGTATATGAGGAGATCCTTTCTGTGTTATGCCACAGGTTTTATGGTTGTCATTTTTTTCCAGGTATGTTTTGGGTACTGCTACAACATGTAGGCTCCCAGGACCACTAAGTATCATTCTTCCCTAGAGTTCAGCTTAATTGTTAGAAAGCAGGATCAGGAATTTACCAAGGGAGCAATTTTCCTTCCCTTCTGTTTGATTATTAAGGGAAAATATATCAAAAAGTACAAGTGAGGGTAACTAGATTTGGGGACCTCATGATTTTGATTGTTATTTGAAGGTGGTGACATCTTCACATCTTTGTCTGACTGTGATGTCTAACTTATGCTCTTGTGGGTTGCTCATGGTTTTAGGTAAGACATAGCTCTGATGTAGTTAAAAAATTAAAACATTTTAAAGTGGTAAAGCTAAAAATCTCTATCATTCCAATGATGTAATAGGAACTAAAGAGATATGTGCCCTTTTGAATGCTTTTGTCATGCATAAAGAAACATGTTTTGTGGGGTCATATATATACAACAAAATGTGGTCAAAATTCAACAGCCAAAATTAAACGAATAGTTTTGTTTCTGATTTGTTGGGTTGTTTTGCTTAAATATTGACACGCATGGTTCCTTATCCCCTCTCTACTAGCTAGTGATTTGTCACCTTCTTGTCTACCTTGAATATCACTCAAATTTCCATTCTGATTTCCGTCCATCCATTCTGTAGCCAACCCGCTATATCCTAACTACAGGGTCACGGGGGTCTGCTCGAGCCAATCCCAGCCAACACAGGGTGTAAGGCAGGAAACAAACCCTGGGCAAGGGCGCCAGCCCACCGCCCCATTCTGATGTACCACCTCAAATTAAAACCTTTAGTGAAAGTGTTTCAGAAGTGCAAAGATCACAATTGGATTAGATGAGGCTAAAACTGATCTGGATGAGCTCAATAAAATGGACAATTTCACATTCAGATGATGTCCACTTTGGATGATGACTTTAATGCAGCTTCTTCTTTAGACTTACGGTACATGACTCAAACACTGCAACTAGGACAGAATGCTATAGTTCTCTTGCCTGGTGTAGAGATATACATGGGGCATCTCAATGTGAGAGAAAGCACTGGGTGTGTAGTGAAATTGATAAATTAGGGATGCAATATAGACTTGCGCTCCTTTGGGATGACAGAGCCTCAAAGTGTCATCCTAAAGCAGCAGTGGCTGTCTGGAGTTCCTGTCTAACACAAGCTTCACAAAGATATAAATAAATGAATAAACAAACAACAATTTAAAAAATGAAAAAGGACAGGCTGCTTCCTTTGTTCATGAAGACACACACATAACTGGTAATGAGCTCATCTTGTTGCCTTATAGAAGTGACAGCACGATGATCACGTTAAATAAAGATCTGTTATTTTTAAGGGTTTTATTCAAAGAGAAAGAAGTAAACAATAGCTAAGAAAAGTACAAAGTTTTCAAGGGAAAGAAATGAAATGATGTATGCAAGGAAGGATTCGCAGATTGTCTCTGCCATGGTAATAATGGTTGGGTATATGAATTATTGTAGACGCATCAGAAGATTATGTAATGTGTTGAATTTTTTTTTTTTTAATTTTCCTTAGGGTTTTCCCATTATTCCCAAAGCACACAATGGCAGAAAAAGTGTTCAATAAAACACCTCTTTAACATGCGTTAAAGAAGGGAAAACAACTATAAAGGCATTTCTTCCAGTAATGTGGATAGTGACCAGAACCATTTTAGAAGTCTTTATCTACAGAGGAGGCCAGACCAAAATAAATTTGCGCTGCATAAACTGGTGGGAGTAGAAAAGCAAGGAACATACATGCCTGTACAAATGACATTACAGATAGGACTGGGTCTATTTTGTTTGAGTTCAAGGAATACTCCACCCAAAAATGATATTATCCCATGTAGTTTGTAGTGGCGTCTGAGAAAAATTTTAATCTCATGTTTTTGTGGAGAAAGTACTAAAGAGAAATGGATTTGATAGGTGACCAACGCCGGACAGTGGCAAATGTTGAGAGAAAAGTCCATAGGAAAAAAATCTCACATAAATCTTGATACAAAATCCACATGTCCAATAACCATTCGCTTGGCCAAAATGTGTGTATATTTTTTTTACATAGTATTAACCGTTACTTTCTGAAAACTGCATTGAATGCAAACGGGAAAGTCATACCCATAATGCTGTGCAAAATATTTGCCATTTTCTTAATCTCCAGGAGGGATTCAAATTTGCACACAGTACATAAAATAGTGGTGGTGTTTCAAAATAATACAACCTGGTTAATACCAAACAAAAGCACCAACTTTGTATTAGTATACATTCAATGTCTACTATATCTGAGATATAAATCTGCTACCAGGTAGGACCTCCTTTTTCCTCCAGAACCATCTGAATTTTTAAAGTATGGGTCCAACCATGTGTTGGAATCATTCCTTTGGGAGATTGGTCCATATTTACTTCATAGTATCATGCAGTTCTTCCTAAAAAATTCACCTAATTTCCAAGATGTCATATTGGATTTATATCTGGAGACTATTGGAGTAAACTCAAGTTTCTGTTATGCCAGTGCAGTCCTCTTGAGATGATGACTGCTTTATGACATGGTCAACAACAATGTTGAGGTATGTTTTCGCATTCAGTTCAAGCTCATTTGCAATAAGGGGCATAATGACTGCTAGGTAAACATTCCCCACACTATTACACTCCAATTTCTCTCTTATATGGTTAACATAGTTCAGGATAGATCTATTGGTTAATATGTATGCGATAATCTTGTTGACAAGAGTTGAACCGAATGTGATCGTCTGCTGCTGTAGCCTATTTGTTTTCTGGTCTGATGTATTATGTATTTTAAAGATGCCCTTCTGCACACTATTGTTTTAAAGACCAATTATTTCAGTGTCTGTGGCCTTACTGTCATAGGAAGACGTTTGGCCATTCTCCTCCAATGTCTCTTGTCCAAAGACCTGCCACTTACTAGATCTCTTCATGTTTGTCACAGTACTCTCTGTAAAGAAGAGTAGATGGCAGCTGTTTGAGGTGGTGTATAAATAATACATCTCATTTTTTGAGATATAGGCAGTGGTTAGTAATAGTTAAAGACTTCAGATCCTGAGATTTTGGTTTAAAGATTTGCTACTAACACTGTATGACCATAAGTAGGTCACATTATCTGCCTGCTTTTGAACTGAAAAAACAAATGAAATGTAACCAATTGTATCTAAAATGTTGCAGGTTGCCTTTGCATAAAGGCGTCGGCAAAATAAGTAAATGTACATTAATTTAAGATGCTTTAGTAAAAGATTCAGAACATTTTAAATGTTAAAAAGATATCTGTGTTTATAATCCGTGTCACCTGAACTATTGCCATACGTTATCCCTCTAATGTGTGTTAGGAGGGTGTTCACTCACTGTGAAATAAACTGCTTTGTGAATGTTTTGTAGTGTGTTCTTGTGGGTAAGGAATTTAATTTAAAATTCAAATTGGTTTCCAGGTCAACACTAGCTGTTTAAGAATTACTAAAGTGGAGGGACACCAAGAAGCACTGCATGGAGCTCTGTCTTGGTTTTTCTATAACCAAAGAAGGGCAACTTATGACAAGGAAGGCAGTTTTATTTCTGCAAGAAGTAGAGATGTAGTTTAGTTTAGTGCCGTTCCGAGAACTGTAGAGTCATTGCAGGAAGAGGACAGGGAGACTGAGTGAGGAAGTGAGTGTTTGGTAGTATTTTAGAAGTAGGAAAGTGGGTTAGCCAGACTGTGATATAACAGGATTTTCAAGAGCTGCACAGGTGGGCCCATGGCAGGAGCAGATTTTTTTTATTCTGTATTTTGTCTTTATATTTTTATTTTACCCTTTTTTTCCCGTCACTTGCATACTTTAAGCACCATTCTTATACTTTTGACTTCCTTGGCATCATTTCAAGTGTTGAGAGTGTCCTCCCCTACTACACTAATGAATTACACAATCTTCCTATGCTTGCACCACACTGGAATGATGTATATTATGGAAATGTGGTAAATTAAAGAGTTCATTTATTCTACAGAATTTATTAAGATAGAAAGTGATGGCTAGTAGCAAAGGTTTTAGACTATAAAACTGAGGTTATCAGATCAATCTTCATCCCGCCTTACTGTGTGTGATTTTGAGTGACTCATTTTTACCTTCTTTTGTCCAAAAGTAATATGGTCACCAATGCTGTGTAATAATGTTCTCAAACCCACTTAACATAATTCAATGCCCCAATGGGTCACAAAGACAATTGCATGTTAAGAGCCAACACTGGACAGAGCGACCGTCTAATGCAGGGTATAATTACGCACAAACCCACATTTTCACTAGACCAGTCTAGAACTGCCAGTTAACGTAATCGCCTCAACTCACTGGGAATGTGAGAGGCAAATCCAAGCAGAATGTGAGGAGAATGTGAAGACTCCACATTGACAATTCCTGGGCAATGTATATGAATCCTGGATGCTTAATCCTAGAGGCAGCAACACAAACCATTGCCTCACTGTGCAACACACATTATATAATGTATTGTAATGGATACTTAGTGGACAAAGGAGTCACAGGGCAATGCTATGGCCTAGCAGAATGAAATTATCAGCAAGCTGTAACAATAGACATAATCATGTCAGTTCAAGAAGAAGGGCACTTCCAAAGAGCACTTATCCCTGTGTAGGGGTTAGTAAAAAGTAACCAGTAATCAATATGTCACTGTAACAAATGCTTTAAATGGTCGTGCAGACATATGTCCAATTCTTTGCTATTTTTATACATAGATTAACTTCTTTTTAAACGCATATGAAATTATTTAGCTTATATTAGAAAAAACTATTTAATTGATGTCTGATGCCATATTAGAATGGTTTTGAAGCCTGATTTTGAATCTGGTACATAGGACCCTTTTCAAGTGTGATTATCCAAGATAAGTTGTAAGATTTTTTTTTTTTTTTTCTTCATATACAGGAGTATACTGGAATTTTCCACATAATAGGCATTTCAAACAACTGAATTTTGTATTGGACTGAATTTGAATTTGGACACATTTTAATATAATAAAAGAGCAGTTAACACACCCTGCTATACTGTATGTCTGTTTACCAAAATGTTTTAACTTTTGAATGCTGTTTTGTTGTAATCCATCAAGATGTTCAATGTTTAGAATCTGTTTTTTTTCTCCTGTCAAGCAAACAAAGCTGAAAAACCAAAAATTCAACAATAGATAAACAAGTTGGTCCATGTTCCTTTTTTTTTTTAATTCTGGGGCCTGCTTTCCTGTTCTTTGATACTGGTATGTTTTGAGAATTTAAGCCACCATTATAGGCTAAGCTAAGTGCTGTTAGACTCTAATTTTTTAGTGTTTATCATTCTTTTGCCTGTTTTGGTGATATGTCTACACCGTGTGCACAATTATTAGGCAAGTGAATATTTTGACCATATCATCATTTTTAATGTGTATATTCCAACTCCAAGCTGTATTAACTTGAATGCTTATTGGATTTAAGCACGTCAGGTGATGTGTATTTGTGTAATGAGGGAGGGTGTGGCCTAAGGAGATCAACACCCTATATCAAGGTGTGCAGAATTATTAGGCAGCTAGTTTTCCTCGGGCAAAATGGGCCAAAAAAGAGATTTAACTGACTCTGAAAAGTCAAAAATTGTAAAAAGTCTTTCAGAGGGATGCAGCACTTTTGGAATTGCTAAGATATTGGTGTGTGATCACAGAACCATCAAACATTTTGTTGCAAATAGTCAACAGGGTCGCAAGAAACGTGTTGAGAACAAAAGACGCAAATTAGCTGCCAAAGATTTGAGAAGAATCCAACGTGAAGCTACCAGGAACCCATTATCCTCCAGTACTTTCATATTCCAGAGCTGCAACCTACCTGGAGTGCCCAGAAGTACAAGGTGTTCAGTGCTCAAAGACATGGCCAAGGTAAGGAGGGCTGAAACCCAACCACCACTGAACAAGAAACATAAGTTGAAACGTCAAAACTGGGCCAAGAAATATCTGAAGACAGATTTTTTTCAAAGGTTTTATGGACCGATGAGATGAGAGTGACTCTTGATGGACCAGATGGATGGACCTGTGGATCAGTAATGGGCACAGAGCTCCACTCCAACGTGGAGGTGGGGTACTGGTATGAGCTGGTATTTTTAAAGATGAGCTAGTTGGACCTTTTGCATTGAAGATGAACTCAAAATCAACTCCCAAACCTACTGCCAGTTTTTCGAAGACACTTTCTTCAAACAGTGATACAGGAAAAGACCATGATTTTTATGCAGGCCAATGCTCCATCACTTGCATCGAAGTTCTCCACTGCGTGGCCAGCCAGTAAAGGCCTTAAAGATGAAGGAATAATGACATGGCCCCCCTTCCTCATCTGACCTAAACCCTATCGAGAACTTGTGGGCACTTCTTAAACGCTAGATTTAATGGGGAGAAAAACAATACACCTCTCTGAAGAGTGTCTGGGAGGCTGTAGTCACTGCTCCACAAAAAGATGATCGTCAACAGATCAAGAAACTGACAGACTCCATGAATGGAAAGGCTTATGACTGTTATTGGAAAGAAGGGTGGCTATATTGGTCATTGATTGATTGATTTTTTTTGAAATGTCAGATGTTTATTTGTAAATGTTGAGGTGTTTGTTTATTATTCTCACTATAACAGATGAAAATAAACAAGTGAGATGGGAAAATTTTAATTTTTCCTTTAGTTGCATAATAAATCTGCACACTAATAGTTGCCTAATAATTGTGCGCACATATGTATTCCCCTGATGATGTTCACACTCACATTTCCATTGTGAAACATTTAGGTTTCAGGTTTATTAACATTTTGGATTGACTGATAGCACTGTGTTTGTTCCATATTAAAATGAATCCTCAAAAATACAACTTGCCTAATAATTCTGCACTCCCTGTAGATATATGGAAGAATTAGGCAAATACACATACAGTAGTTACCTTTTTTGGAGGTCATAGGTGGGGATGAGGGGTGTGTTACGAGTGTGTAGTCAGAAAAATATAACCTGATTTGGGTTCTGGTGCAGAATACCCCAGAGATAAAAAGATGCAGAGATGTTATGACAGCGGAAGAATGTGTGAACGCTCCAGTACTGGCATCTTAGCCAATACTAACTGAATCTGACCCTTCTCATGCAAATATCAGAAAGCTATAAAGGGCTTTTAGAAGGTCAAAACACCCACCATGCTGGCAGGCAGTAGCCCACATTTCAAGTCTGGGAGACCAGGAATCGGCCCCAACCCCAAGTCGGACAGCAAGAGGGCTGTGTTGGAAATATACTTTTGGTGGAGGTGAAGGGCCATGGAGGCAGGATTACAAGCGGCTGACAGAAGAAGACGACCCAGCCCGGTTGAAAAAGTAAATCTGTCAAGGGTCCTCTGAAGGAATGTCACTGCTTTGCTGTTTACAGTTTACAGCTGTCTCAAGATGACAAGCTAAACAAATCTGGACTCGAGAGGTGAATTGGGGCTAATGACATTTTATTGTTCTTCACTGGAGTTTGTAGTTCCCTGAAGAACTATTGCTTGACAAAGTACCATTTAATTCTGGTCAGGGTATATGTACTGGTGTTACTCAAATATCCTGCCCCTTTATAAATATTCAGCTTCAGAGTAAATTGAGGCCAGGCTATTTGGCCATTTCATTAACTTTATATGCCATTAAGTGAGTAAGGACTGAAAAATGTACCAGGGTTCATGGATCTTTCCAAGACCTGAAGGTGAAAGTGTGGGAAGTGAATGTTTTTCATTCCCTCTGCCATTCACTTTTGTCTCTGGCCTGCTGGAAGCCAACATTCTGCCAGTGATAAAGTTACATTTTACCTTTGGTGTCACGCCAATTTGTTAAAGTCAGATTGGCATTGATGCCACCTTGTGACAGTTCTAAAAAGAGAAAAGAACAACATGCACATCATTTATGCAAACAGCTGTAGAATTTCAGTTGACATCTCCTTCAAGCGACATTATTTAGGAAGGTGATGCAAATTAATAAAACCTGCACATAGAGCCAGCAGCACAATTCAGAAAATTTATACTGAGAAGTGCTGCCCCAAAAATGTTTTAGACCTCAATCAAACCTACCTTTGTGCTGTTTTTTTTTTTTTTAAAAAAGATGACAAAAATCCTGTAATTGATGCCTTTGTCCTCATATCTGTGCACTTGACTATATCAATGTCACCTACGCACATATGACAATTGTAAGTACCAATGTGCTCTCCTGTCAAGTATAGACCTTTATGCTTAAAAAAAAAAAAATAAATAAATAAAAAAATTAAGGCAGAAGCAATGCAGCCATACCTTAAAATGCCTTTAATCCATTTCAGTGTTGCAGGGGATGTGGGATGGGGTAGCACTGAGCACAAGACATGAACCAGTCCTGATGGTGCCTCAGTCCAGTGTAGATTCTTTCTCACACACACAGACACCTACACTTACACATACTTTGAGTTGTCAATTAAAACATACTATATGTTTATGATGTGGGAGAAAAGCAAAAGAGTACTCTTTGGAAAATGCATACTGACAGGGGGAGAAAATTCAAACTCAATGTTAGTTTTATTGTGTATAGATAGCATCTTTCATAATGAGCACCATCCGTATCATAAAACCTGTGTTAATAAGACAAATATATTTGAACTGCAATATATCAAAAACCCAAAGTAAATCTGGGTGTGATCATGTGGTTCTCTAAAACTAAAAATATATAAAAAGTCACATTTTACTTAAACAAAAGCTATTGAGAAATACATAAAATGGAGGATTCAAAGTCTTAAGAAAAAAAATATCACGAGGGGCTCTCCTAGAAAGGTCTTCAACCCCTGTCTACCTATTGAGATACTGTTGGATTGGTACAAATATTTTGACTATGGTATTGACACCAGCTTTCGGACCTCATCACCAGTACCAAAATGGTTTTGAAGCAAATAACAGTTAATTCCAAGACAATTACAGTTGGGAGTCCTTTATTTATTTGGAGATTTTCTGCCATTCCATTCTGCAGATTGTCTCAAGGTCTGTAAGGGCGGGTGCAGACCATTCATGGACAGCTGCTTTCAGGAGCTGAAGCAGTTGTTCAAATGGGTTCAAGTCTAGACTCTTGCTAGGCCATTCAAAGACATTTCCAGCATTGTGTCTAAGCCACTCCTGGGATGTCTTTGCTTTGTGCTTGGGGCCGTTGTTATGTTGGAAGGTGAATCTTTAGTCCAGTCTGAAGTCCAGAGATCTCTGGGGCAGGATTTCATTAAGGATATCTCTTCACTTTGCTTTGTTAAGCCTTCCCTCAATCCTATCTACTCTCTCAGTTCCTGCCACTGAAAGACATATCCACAGCAGCATAGTGCTGCCGCCACCATGTTTCATTGTTGGAATGGTATTACACAGGTGATGAGTAGTGCTGGGTTTCTTTTGCATGTGATTCTTAGAACTGAGACCAGACAGTTCAATCTTGTTTTCATCATGTAAGAGGACCTTGTTTCCCTTAGTGTACAAGTCCTTTAAGTGCTATTTTACAAACTCCATGCAAGCTTTTGTTTATTTGTCTTGCCACTCTGCCATAAAGTCCTGATTAGTGGAGCGCTGCAATAATGGTTGTCCTTCTGGAAATTTCTCCCATCTCCACACTGGTTCCCTGAATGACCTTTGGGTTCTCGGTCACCTCTTTTACTAAGGTCCTTTTCCTCTGATTGCTCTCTCTTTCCCTAGATCTTGTTTCTAAACTCTGCAGGCAGTACCTTCAACCTAATGGCTTGGCTTTTCCTCTGATATGCATTTTCATCTGTGGGACCTTCAAGACAGATGTGTGCTTTTCCTAATCATGTCCCGTCAATCAGTCAAGGAAAAAGCTAATTTAAACAATTCGGCATAAGGCTGCAACATAACTAATTCTGAAAAAGAGGAGGGGTCTGAATACTTTTTTTTTTTTTTTTTTAAAAGGCTCTGTAAGCTCAATCAAGCTACGATTTTTAAATTTCTAACTGAGGAAAATGACTGACTGATCGTAGTGAAAATGGCTAGGCATTGATTAAATTTTTTTTATTGATTTGAACTTTATACTGCTATTAATGTCCAAAACAAATCCTCTTTATTGGCCTGCGGTAATTTTGATTAGCATGGGCATCAGCTTGGTTAAAGGACACAATTTTGTAATGTAGACATGAAAGTGATTTTAAGATGATTATTCATTTGTGTAAAGATTGTTAATTCCACATGGAGAGAGGCCATATTTGGCATACATGGTGTACTGAAAAAAAACACAGATGAGACACAAGAACACGAAGAGCAGCTAGTCTTGAAGGTACTCATCTTCATCATAACCTGCACCATTACATAGGTATAGTTCAATAAGACCCTTTTCAAATACAGTTCCTATTTTTGCTACGTTTGGTTTAATTAATTTTAGTTTACATCAATAGCCATTTTTTAAATTTTTGGTTGATTGGGGGTACGTTGGGTGATTGCCATATTCCCACACGGATTAAGGGGCTAGAAGGTTTATCTTTGAAAAGCAACAACATGGTGAGCAGGCACATGCTTTGGTAAGGGGCAGTGTTGTTGAATGACACTGAGGTCTAAAGACAACCATTTGGTCTGCTTATGCCAAGCTAGTAAGTCTCTTTGATTGAGGCAGCTGCCCACATGCAGGTAAGACCTACACATGGGGCTCAGTAAAGCAGCCATACTGAAGTCTTGCTTTGCTTGAAGCATCTGTCCACATGCAGATAAAGCTGTACACATGGAGCGCTGTAAAGCAGGTACAGAGAAGTATAGGTTTCATTAAGCCTGCAGAACACGAGGTGGTATTAAACCCACATATTTAGTATTCATATGTGGGATGTTCAAAAGCTTTCTGCACTTTTTTTTAAAACTATTAAGAATTAAAAAAAAAAAATTACATCACTTTTCTACATAGTCGCCTTCCTTTGCGATTCAATTTTCCCAGTGTTGTACCAACTTGTTAATGCCATCAGGAAAAAATGTTTTTGGTTGAGCGCATAGCCACTGATGCATTGCTGCTTTCACATCATCATCTTTCTTCATTCCTCGTGGCTTTAGCTGGACGTCCGGAGCGCTTGGCATCCGTCACACTAGTATGGCCATTTTCGAACATTTCAATCCACTCATAGATGACTTTATGAGAGAGAACTGTATCCCCGTACTGTGCACAAAAGTGGAGATGAATTTGTGCACCCGGCACACCTTCTGCCCGCAAAAAGCATATGACAGAACACTGTTCCTTTTTGGTGCAATTTATAAGTTTTGCAGCCATCTTTGCCACAGGGTGACAACTGTTATACTAAACTGCAAGGGCATCTGGCGTGCCAGATAGAACTAGTCACATGACAGTCTCAGACACGACCAATTACTACTCCAGCCTTCACCATTTCCAATGAAAATATAAAAGTGTGGAAACTTTTTGAACGTCCCTCATATATACATTCTAGTTAACTATAATTATGTAGTGTAGGTGAAGCAAAATAACAAACAGAGGAATTTCTACAATAATACAAAAGGGTGATGAAAGATTAAGGGTGTAAAGGACTGAGTGAGTTTGTAAGACAATTCCTCAGCTGCCCAGTCACATCATTGTATTCCCCAGTTGTACCATGTACTCCCTAACAGATGTGCCATCTTTTGTCGGTACTTCAAGGCATCTTTTCCTAACTCTAAGGTGTGAAGTTGATCCTTCCCTTTGTTGCCATCTAGTGGGCAGGGGGTTGTACAACCTGCTACCGCCTCTCTGTAGTCTGCCTTGCTCTCTATGAAACAAGGTTAGACACAACTGACAACTGCTGTGTTACCTGAGCTGAAGCACTTTGTTGCAAGGTCTTCTGAAGCACCCACTGCACATACAGGCCTTACCACTATCTAGCACCCCTTGACTTCTTGCACTTGGTACTACTGCTAGTGTGGTACTGTTTTCTCTTGTGTAGGTATTCTGCTGGTATTTATTCTGCCTTTATAATTGTGGCTTTACCCATGGCATCCTCTTTAGCCAGACACCCCTGCCCATTTTGTGTCTAAGGAAAAATTAAAGGTTAGGATAAGTTGTTTATGCTGTTGGTTCTGACACATTGCCTAGGTGTCTGGCAATACAGCCAATTATTTTAAGTCATTTTCCCAAAATGTACTTCAAAGGGAACGTGGTGGTTTGCTCATACTGCAACGCCACAATGAATGTAGCTTCCGGTTGCCAAGGCAACAGCAGTTCACAGAAGCATTGAGCTGTGCCCCAGGTGATTACAGAGCTACTTATTAGTATCCACAACATCCACACATGATGGCACACTAGTGAAGTGCCACCAGTCTCTCTAAGAATAGCCCGTTAAGCTACAAAGGTCTCCTTTCATGTATTCTTTTTCTTCAGTTAGTAACGAGGCAAGGATGTAAAATGGAGAAGAAAACCATCTCCATGAAAATCTCTTGTATTAAATAATTTTAATTGCTAAAAATAAACCATTTCAATATATATTTAGTGGTGTTTCTATTTAAAGTGACTTATAAATTAGAAGTAGTTGAACTGGAATCAGTAAACCAGTAATACAGCAATGGGGGTGGTTTGTACCAGGCTTTGACTAATGTCTGTAAACTGACACAGATAGTACTTACATCAACCCCGTAAATCTAATTTTATCTTAATGGCAGGCCCACTCTCCAGCAAAATGTTACTTGTATGTTTGATGGGGAGAAAAATACAAAGCAGGACTAAAAATAATAATAAGGCAATGTCGGGCCTGTTTCCTAAAAAAATGACTTAAATCCTCATCATTCAATACCATTTCAAACTTATTTAATAGCTACAAGTCAGAAGGATAATTCTGAGAAAAAAAAGAAGAAAATTTGATTTATAAAACATTCTTACTGTACTGCTTATTCAGGGTCACTGACAGCTGTTATCCGTTCTCTCAGAATTTTGCACAAAGAGGCATCCACGCTTAAATGGAGTGGGTAGCAATATACACATATCCACACTCATTTATATTGAGCAGCTATTGTCGCTAACCTGCATGTCTTTGGGATATGGATGGAAACCTGTACAGACACAAGGAGAATATACAAACTTCATACAGACAGTGACGAGGCCTAAAGTGAAAATCTGGAACTCTGTAATTGTGAAACAGCAGCACTAATCACAGTAAAACTATGCCACCTATTGAAAAAAATAACCAACATTAGAATTTCGAGTACAAGAATGACTACTACTGCCTAAAGCTTGAAAAAGCATTATAGTGTAGAAAGGCAAAGAAAAAGGAAACCATGACAGTCAATATTTAAGATACTGAAGACAGGCCTCAACAAACATCACCTATCTAGCCATTAGGTATTACAGTGTTTTAAAGAAACACTCCCTCCCCCTAAAAAAAATAAATAAATATATATATATATATATATATATATATATATATATATATATATATATATATATATATATATATATATACACACACACACACACACACACACACACACACACACACACGGGGTGGCAGACCTGCCATAAAGAGAAATTCTAGAGAAAACTCAGTTAAAAATTGCTCTTTTTTTTTTCTCCATGTTTCTGTAGAAAAGAACATCAAATAAATTCCATACCACCTAAATGCAAAATAAATTATATTTCAGAGGCAATTAAACCAAAATAAGTCTCTAGTACCTTTTTGAATTTAACTTGCCAGTCTGTCAGGTAGCTTACAGTGCTGAGTGCCCTAATATATAATCACAAAATTCTATGAAATAGAAATATAATGATTATCCCTACCCATTTTTCAAGTCTGCAGTATCTTCACTAATTTCTGCAAAGTAAATGGCATAACCTACCCAAGTAATGCAAGGTGTCAGTTTTTAGGCAAGATAGCTGCTGTGGAGATCTTTTTCTGTGCCAGAAACAAAGATCTGTGACACATTTGTGTTTTATATATTACCAGCTGTGTAAGCGTGTTCTGTAAAAATCCCTGGGTCCACTCTGGGCATCTCTCTCCTAGGAGGATTCATTTTGCTGATGTGCTCGCCTCACTTGTGTATTAGCGGCAGGAGGAAAAGTAAGAGAGGTACCGTTTTGCCGATGTTAGTGGTTAAGCGACATTTTCTTCTGAGGTTTCATTTTTCTGACGTGCTGGCCTCGCTTGTGCTATTAGTGGCCAAGCGAGTTTCCTGTGAGACAGAGCCCTTACCCCGACTCCATCTATCGCTTTCAAGCCCGACAGACAAACACACTTCCACACATAGACGTGTTTATATATATATATATATATATATATATATATATATATATATATATATATAATATATGCTTTATAATACAATGGCATTGTTTGCTTCTTGCCTTCTTTTCAACTTAACTTTTAGGAACGCATTCAGTTTCAAGTTGTACTTGTTCAGGTAGTATTTTGTTAAAAGTTCAGGTTTTAAGGCCATTATTTAAGCTTAAGCTATGCCATTAAATGTTTTCAATTTATTTGTGTTAATTCTTCATTAATTTTATGATTCAGTGTATATTTTATGATTACAAGTTTTAATGTTAGATTTCATTGATCATAATTAATTGCATACAATGATTCAATTAATTAGTTGAGGTTTTTTTTTTTTTGGTGGAGTATTCTTTTAAGTAGCCAAGGCAGAAACCAGCGCTGAGGTAATTGAGAAGTACACTCACACACAAACACATACTGTTATTCACTCATACTGAGCCAGTTTAGAGCCCCAAATTTACATAGGATGAACATCCTTAGTATTTATGAGGAAGCCAGAGAACCCAGGAAAATATTGACAAACAAGGTGAAAGAGTGATTTCTGAATAGACTAAGAACTGGCCTTAGGCCCTCTGGCTTCAAGTCATTAGTCTTATTACTGCCATGCTGTCTATCATAATAAATAAGACATTTACATTATTAATATTTTAGAGTAAGGTTTCTCTGGTGGTATATTACATTTTTTTGCATTTACTCTAATATGAGCATTATAAGTTAAATGACTTCCTGAGTATATTTATCAATGATAGGTACTAAAGCTTTTCAGTGTAACGCATTGGTCCCTGAGATGACACATTGATTACAAAAGAATAACAGGAATTCGAATTAAATTAAGAGGTGTTGAATATTAGTATTTTTCAGAAAACTACACATGGGTTACGCAATCCTATTGTGATTTGGAGATTTTTTTGTGCACTGGAGTGATTTTAATATCCCAAATCTCTGAGCAGAGTAATATATTGGTTTACTTTTCCTATCCACAAAAAATATTCATCTTTCATTCGATTCTTTTCCTATATATCTCAACAATCAGTGCTTGGATTGGACCACATTATGTTCACCTCTTTCTACCTAGAGTATCATCACATTTTCTTTGGTATACAATATACCTACTACACTTAAACCTTCATGGAGGACCCAAAACTCGCTCTTGAAAGGTGTTGTATTGTGGCACTAGGAGTTTCACTAAGACCATCAAACAACCAAACCCTTCATCCATCCATTATCCAAGCCGCTATATCCTAACTACAGGGTCACGGGGGCTCAGCTGGAGCCAATCCCAGCCAACACAGGGCACAAGGCAGGAAACAAATCCTGGGCAGGACACCAGCCCACCACAGGGCATGCACACACTAGGGACAATTTAGGAGCGCCAATGCACCTAACCTGCATGTCTTTGGACTGTGGGAAGAAATTGGAGTATCCTCTTCAATCAAATGGTATTGATTCATGAGGGACCTACCTAGAGCATCAGCACATTTTTTCTGACATACCTGTGCTCTTTGATTGCATGGTAGTGTATCACCATAAACGGAGTAATTTGACAGACAGACATTCGGTTCCACTTCAAACACTGTCAATTATATTTAATAATAAAATAACAAAGCAATGGAGTTGGAGATATTGTTGTAACCTCCAAGATGTTTTATTCTTCATTGGGCTACCATCTTTATATTTGCCTGTTCACATGATCTGCTGTAATTTAAGGACTGTTTCTCCTCAAACCCAAAAATGAAACCTCAAAGAGAAACAATTTAATTATCTCTGCGTCATTGAGTATGGGTTAGAGGAACTCTGTTTGTGTGATAGACTGGTGCTCCTTTCAGATTGCATTGATACCATGCCAACATTGCTACTGATTTGGATTCTGTGACTTTCTGCAATGCTAAATTGAACAAGCAAGTCCAAAAGATGGATAGTACCTGCCTGTAAATGAACAATTGTGGCATGATACCACTATCGTACTACTACTGTTGGGTTAGGCTGTCTCTCCCCTTACCCACATAAGATTATGAGGTGATTAAATTTGTAAACCTAAAGGCTTCCGTGCACAATGAACAGTAGACTGTTATCTTAAAGAAGCTAATTTGAGGACGTTAAGATTCTTAGAAACAACTAGTAAATCAGCAGAGCTAGTTATCGACCAGGTTCTCTGTTTTTTCACTTGCATTCCAAGGACATTTATGTTCAGTTAACAGGAAACCATAAACTGGCCCAATGTGGATGAGTCTGTGTGTGTGTGTGTGTGTGAAAAATTGCGTTTTGTGATTGACTGACCAACCATTCCTCCTTGCACCCAGGGATGCTGGGATGGGCACTCGCTTCCCATAACCTTGATCTGGAAAACATGATTAAATTAGCATTTTTTGACCATGCAGGTGCCTGGTAAAAGATTAATGAAGCAATAACAATGCCTTTTCAGTTATTCAGTTGGTGACACTGTGCTTAGTGCTGCTACTTCACAGCCGAGTCCCGTGTTTTCATATTCTCCTGATTTTGGTGTGGGATTTTTCACCCACATTTGAAGATGTGTGATTTAATTGATGACTCTAACCTAGTTCATTCTGAACGAATGTGGGTGTTTATGCTATTGTGGCTTGTTCATTTTGAGCATCATTTGAAGGAAGCACACATTTTAGAAGGAACATCAAACTCTGATCCTCAACAAGCACAGGAACCGTTCACAAACCAAACCAGTGGGGTATCCTCTGGGTATTTTCGTTTTAATGCTCAACCCAAAGCTATGTGGATTAATTGCGGACACAAAATTGGAGTCATATAGGTGCATATACAGTAGTATGTTGTTATACCTTATGATGTTTGGTGTCCCATTTAAACCTGTTAAGGTAGGCACTAGCTTTTTGTGACTATGAACTGGTGGGCTTCAAAATGGAGGGACGAATGAAGTATGGAAAGGGATGCTAATATCAGAATCAACTTGAAACATGATGCTGCAGCACTTGGCTCCATGCTTTATTATGCTACATTGTCTCTGTTTTTGTAATTTTCACATTTCTATGCTTTCGTTTGTTGCCCTGGTGTTTTTGTTTTTTTTTAATAGTGAATCAATGAACCAGAGGAGCTTGCAGCAATTTTCATTTCCTTGTAAAATTAGTAAAAAAATAAAGTGTGCTTTGTCTTTCAGATCCTTTGGATGAAATTAGATTCTGGGTTGGATTCACTTAACCCAATAAACAGAAGGTCACAGTAAGCATTTTGTTACAGAATCTTCAGTCGCTGCCTACACACCAAGCTTAAAAAGTGAATGCTTTACGACGACTCCAGCTGGCTTATACGTGGTAAAAAACAAATTGAAGACTGCAGAGACTTCTTCATTGGCATCATGAGGTGTGAACAGAAGATAAATATTCGATGGAGAATACACATGACAGCCTGCTTGGAGGGACGGGAGGTGCCTGTGATCACAAGGACAGCTGACAGGATTTTCATCTTGAGCTCCGCAACTGTGCAAGCAGTAAAATGTTTAGATCGACATTTGAATGGTGAAAGCTCTGTTTGAAGATGCAAGACTGCTACTCCTTCTGTATTTTGATAGGAATCGGAGGAAACATTTTTTTGAGAGACACTTTTGAAAGCAGTTGTTTTTGAATTTAATTAATGAGAAAAGCAGTTTGTATCTTCCTTCCATTTTTTGAGATTTAGATTGATGTGCAGAACTGAGAGGAAGATGAAAGGGTCAAGCAGGCCTGTCACTTTATAAGAAACTCATTAAATATGTGGAAATAACAAGCAAGTAACTCAGTTAGCCATAGCTGATGAGGAGTTTAATATCTGAACACCAAAGTGCATGAATCAGGCTTCATCTGGAATAATAATGTGGGGAAAATAAACGTCGGTGACTAAATAGCAAGGAAGCAATTAATCTGCTGAAATATAATATGCATAAAGTCTGTCCTCCTGGCTCACACTATCGTCTTGAGATTAGACCCTGCTGTCAGGGAAAGTACTACAACAACACACATAAGCAACAGCAGCTTTGTCTGTCTGTCTTTTGATCTGAAGCACCTTCTGCCTGTTATGTCTGTTGCTGTCTCTCTGATGCTTTTTGAATGGCTGGATCTCCTTATTTAACTGCCATGTATTGTGGCCAGCTCCTTCAGTCTGCCTGTGCGACTTCATCAGTCTTTCCTGTCCATCAATCCCTTTGTCTGTCTGCAATGCTACGCAGCCAGCTACATTTAAGAATATAAGAAGTTTCACAAATAACTGCATACAGTTTACCAAGATCATCTGGTAAGCTAATCGGCAAGTTGCCTTTTAAATTTTAGGATGCTTGCCAACTCTAAATTTGCTTTTCTGTGCTTTTTTGTGTCGTGAGTATGCAATGCTTTCTTGTATAAGCAATGTGTGCTGCTTTGTTTTGTAAAATAGGGATGACAGGACGATGAGGGCTAGTCCTGTGCTGGAATCTGTCTACATGAATCTTGCACTGCTTGCGTTGGTTTTTCTTCTAGGTACTTTGGGTTTACTGTAACAATACAAAGAGGCGTGTGTTAGTTTAAATACAGTCTTGAGTTATAATTTTGCATGTGACTGTGTTCTACAATGAACTACTGCCATCCATAATTAGTTAATGCTTTATGCACAATGCTGCTTGAGTTAATCCAAAATGAATTAAGCAAATTTCATAATGGATGGTTGGTGGCAGGGTGGTGCACAAGTTAGTGCTGATAGATTTACAACTGTGCCCAAATGCTGTCTCTCTTATGTGTTTTTCCAAGGATACTCCCCATTTTCCTCCTACATACTGTCATGTATATGTGCTGCGGGAGTGTGTTGGAGGCTCAATGCAGGAGCTGAAACTGTGAACAAGTTTGGGTGAAGCACAGATTCTTCCTCCTCCAGCCTAAGAACAAATCAAAGATGGATGTGTGAGGTTAAATGCAAACTCGATTTATAGTGGTTTTGCATGTGTGTGCTTTCTATAATAAACTACCCCCCTCCTCAATTACTTAGTGCTTTTATGTATGTCTATGAACAGAGGAGGAGCTCACAAAAGAGCACTCATCTCACTTCTGGACCATCCAGAAAGTTCCACCTCTCAGTCCCTTCCCTATATACAAAAGGAGACACCCTGAAGTCCATGTGCATTATCTGATCCCCATCTACTGGAGCCACACAAGCTTGCAGAAGCCCTCAATCTGAAGACCACGGAATGACATTTTTGTTCTGTTTTTGTTTGTTTGTTTTGTTTTATTTTGCCTAACAATGTTGCTGTTAAACATGGATTTCCAGGAGATCTCAACACTTCATTTGGTCTTGTTTTGGTTCTCTCTGTAATACCAATTGACCATTCTGAATTGGCCTACTGAGTGCATGAGTCCTGCAGTGTATTGGTGGGACACTCAGGGTTGGTTTATTCCTTACATTCAATACTTCCAGGTTAGGCTTTAGCTGTCTGCAACATTGAACTGGATAAACAGATTTCATAATGCTCTATTATTTGAATGAGTGGATATTATAACGATGTGCATGTGAAAGGCACAATATAAAACACCTATTGGTTAAATACTTGTACCCTGCTGTCATTTTTGAACAGTAACATCTTTCTGCTCTTTTATCTAATGTGTCTTCCTGTCTGTCACTATATCTATCTTTGTTCCATTTTGTCTTCTATTTTGCCCATAACCAGTGCTTTATAGATGGCTAAATTAAGTCTTATCTGTCAGTCTACACGTGTACAATGCTATTAAATGGCTGGATCGGTTTCTACTGCTTACTGGATAGTTATGTCTGGGCACTTTGTCAATGGACGGACAGAGCTGACATTGTTTACCTGTTACTTTGCCCGACAGTATGGTCTGCATCTCAAAATGGCAGCAGGAGTTGAGAGGATTGATAAACTGAATTGGAAAATCTGGTTAGTGTTTGCTGAACTGACTAATCTTTTTGTTTTTTTTAATTTCCTTTTCCCCCTTTATCTTACCTACTACAGTGTTTCTGTCATCATATCTGTCATGCCTGCCTACTGTGCTTTCTCGGTTTTGAAGTGCTTATCTTGTTTAATAAGAAAACCACCCTATGGTGCCATGCTTTGTGTGTTACAGCAAATCAAGAATAAATCATTAGATCAATGAACAGATGGATAGATGTCAGGGCAGTGATGTGTGAATTCTGATCCATCTGTCCATCTTAGTCTGCTTAAATGGTAAGTGTCCCCCAAGATGGAATGGCTCCCCATTTACAGAAGGTTCTTTCATTTAGCATTTACATTTATTTGCATTTACAATGTGACTTGCATTGTGCTTATTATAGAGAGACTGTAAACTGAAATAAGTGGGCACAATAATGGATGGATCCATAAAAATTTAGAAGTAACAGTAATGTTACAGAAATTAGGGTATAGAGTGATTTTAGATGCATCTGAGATTTACACTGAAGAAAACACATCTTCCCTCCTGTGTGGAGTTTGTGTGTTCTCCCTGTGTATGCATGGGTTTCCACTGGGTGCTCTGGCTTCCTCCCATAGTCCAAAGACATTCAGGTTAGGCAAATTGGTGATACTAAATTTCCTTGCGTGCATGTGTCTGTATGTTTGCTCTTGCAATTGACTGGTGCCAGGGATTGTTCCTGCCTAGCACCCTATGCTTGCCGGGATGGATTCCAGCTTCCACACAACCCTACTAAGACTATAGTAGGTTGTGAAAATGAAGGAATCTTTTTTGTATATGCTTACACACATACTTGATCATCCATCCATTATCCAACCCGCTATATACGAACTACAGGGTCATGGGGGTCTGCTGGAGCCAATCCCAGCCAACACAGGGCGCAAGGCAGGAAACAAACCCAGGCAGGGTGCCAGCCCAACGTAGGGTGCACGCACACATACCCACACACCAAGCACACCCTAGGGACAATTTAGAATCACCAATGCACCTAACCTGCATGTCTTTGCACTGTGGGAGGAAACCCATGCAGACACGGGGAGAACCTGGGAAGTGAACCTACCCACTGCGCCACCGTGCCGCCCATACTTGATCAACTGCCCTTAACTCATTTCATGTTTTTGGAAACCAATGCCTATTTTGGCAACATGATGCCTAGATATTAGAAGCTGACATAGGGTTGGGAACCACATTCTAGTGCATGCGAAATGTAGGCCCAGTATGCATCACCAAATATTTGATGACAACAGGTTATTCAGCTGTTGATGTTACTCCACATCTGACTGTAAACATACAGTATTTAAAATTTACTGAAGTAGTCCACAGAATGATTTGTTGTAGCCGCACATGCATTTACATACTACGTTCTTTTTAATACATTGTACTTGGAAATATTAAGATTAAAGTGTGTCTGATGTGGGCTCAAAAATGGACAAATTTACTGTATTTTAAACCTTTGCCTTTTTAAATATTTTCAGTCCTTTAAAATATAATTCAATCACCTGGCACATTGCACTTCTTCCCTCATAAAAGGCCACTTTAGTAATTAAAATGACCCTCATTAGACTTTTAATTCCCAAGGGCTGATTAGGGTCAAAGTGAACTCAGGCAGAGTGAGAGAAGAGCCTGAGAGTTCCTAGAAGTGACTGAAAATGCAAATAGCAACTGCAAGAAAGTGTCTGAAACATCCAGGAGAGGGTGCTAACTGTGTGAATGCACTTTGGTTTTTTTTTTTGTTTGTTTTCTTCTGTCTGAAAGAGTCATGGAAATAACAGACTATCCACACACCATGTTTCGCTTCCTTTTGTCACAGGGGGAGACAGGGATGAGGATGTTCGGGTAATTTTGAATACATGTGATTGAAGAAGAAGGAAAACAGCTGGCTTTCTGCTCTCTTCCTCTGTCACCGACCAGCACACCTCAAGTGTGAGACTTTTAAGTGTCTTACTTGCAGTAACATTGTTCAGATGTTTTGTTGTAGGTTAATCTTGTCATTTTTTTTTTTTTGCCACTGTAACTGCCACAGTGTGCTTTTTTTCCTTCCTGCCATCACAGTTTCTCCTCTAAATCATTACACTCTCCTCTGCTTTTTGATATTTTTGACTCATTATTGCTCCGGTTAATTACTGAGTATAAGCTATTTTTAAGCAATGTTAAACTAGAAGTTTCCACCTGTTGTCTGTATGTTTTACATCTTGAGCAGCCATCATAATGTACAGATTTATTCTTAGATTAAGAAGTACCTGACACTTTACCAGTAGCTGAAGTATATTCACTCAACGATTACCTCTGTTTGTGCCTTCTGTTCTATTACATCTAAAACCTTCTTGCTGCCTTCTGTTTAACTCCATAAAATGGACTCCACAATTAGCTTCATAAAAATGACTGCTATGGCACCAAGTAATTAGACTTAGGTCTGACTTGGTGTTTCATCCATGTTCCTTTTGTGCACCCACAGGTTTTCCAAGCATATGTATGTGTGTTCATCCTGTGATGGACTGGCACCCTGTCCAGCATTTATTCCTGCCTTGTGCCCTATGCTGGCTGGGATAGACTTCAGTGACCCCTCACAACTCTGTTCAGGACTACACAGGTTAGAAAATGACTGATTGTGGAATTGCCCTTCAACCCACTTCAACTCTACCTTGATATCTTAAATTTTCAACCTACTTAATGCAATTCAGCATCATAGGAGGCCAAAGCACAAGGCATAAAACACAGAGCAATCATTCCATCGAATAGCTCACTCACACCAACCTCCTTTTCATCTGCAGGACATTTTTGGAACTGGCAATAAACTTGCCACACACATTCTAAGGAATGTGGCATGAAAACTGGAGTACCCAAATTAAAGCAAAAACAAGGCATGGTGAAGAAAGCTGAAAACTTTAGAAGCAAAAATATAAGGCACAGGATTCAACCCTGAACTGAAGCAATTTTAAAATTTATTGTCATGGGTACGTAGTATTATGAAGTTATTACTTGCACGTCTTCTCAGAACAATCAACATTAATACAATACCAAAGAAAAGATACAAATGCACCCAGTTCGTGAAGTGAGCTGGTACTGCATACCGACATTTCCCCTTTCATGCCACCTTGTCTTTTGAGTACCAATAGTTGTATCCATACTTAGCCCCTTTATACCAACCCATATTTAAAAAACATTCTGCCCTTTCACTGAGCCTTCTGTATTTCCAAGGGTGACTCCACAACACCAGCTCTCCACTACAGTTTCTGTATATCGGTGTGTATGCATACCTCCGAGGAGGGGACACCCCCAACCCCTTGTTCTATGGTACAGTCTGTGTATATGGGTGTGCTTCTGTGCCACCAAGGGGGACCATTAAACCCACCACCCTCCCCTAGATCTCTCTTCATGCATCAACGAGTACCACCACTTTGTTTCTACAACCCAAAAACTTAAAAAGTCCAATGTCTTAGTCATTACGTCAAATTTCCTACCACAGACATAATCTGTACTTTAGGTTGGCTGCAGCTTTTCCTCAAATGTATTCTATGTGGTTAAGAATTATTCATTTCAGGACCATGAATTTTACTGATACAACTTAGAAATTTATTTACCAGGATGGATTAATTTGTTATCAGACTGACAAGTTTAATACACTTAACTGTAAAATTACATTTTTCTAGGACTAAATCAGAATCATTATTTGACATACTGTACTTAAACACATTCCTTTTAAATATAACAAATAGTATGAATAAGTCATGAAAACCAGACATCAATTCTAAAAACTACACGTTAAAACACATGGGAGCTAGTCATTACTGACAAAACCTGCAACTCAACAGTGTCAGAAACCTAAAATTCTCTTTCTGTTTCATCTATTCCAATTTAGATACACTCTGATGGCATCACTAACAAAGCAGAGAATTGTCAATTGATTTTACTGTTAAAAAAAAAAAAAATACTGACATGTTGTTGTGCAGAGCTAGAGTCAATCCTGGCACAAGACTTAACACTGGGCAGGATATCGGGCGAATGCAGAGTCAATTCACACCCATTGAACCGATTTTGCATCACCAGCAAAGAAGAAACCTTTGCATTATGACCAGAAATAAGAGTTCTTAAAGGAATACTCCACCAACAATTATATTTTTGCTTTGTGTAAATTATCTCATGTGCTTAGTAGTGACAACCAAAAAAAAATAATAATCCCATGTTTTAATGGCATTTTGTTGCGCAAGGTCCTTTGGTGACCCTATTTTCCCCTTTTATACTCTTTAGGGTGTAGACCTTAATAAAATGTCTGTAACCCCATACACTTAGCACTCTGTGATCAAGTACTTTAGCACGTCTCCTCACTTCCTTTCTACAGAATAAAAAAAATAGGCAGGAGTTACATGTATTATTATTACATGTATAATTATGTATTAATGATACAAATGCCCAAATATATTAAGAAAGAAGAATACTAAGTCAATACTGGCAGACCGTACCCTTATAGCCTAAGCAGCAGTGAATCTTGCGTCCATAGACAGCTCTCAGCTTATCTTCAGCCTAGCTTGCTTTGCTACCACATAGCCTCTGAATAGAGTATTGAAACATGACACATGCCTGTCTCCTTATGGCTACCGAGAGAGAGTTGTTTTCATCATGGTCTTCTCTTCATGACCACCAGGTGGGAGAGGTAAAGGCAAACCAATGGAGTGTTGTAGTACAGAATGGCCTCCAATTCAAAACCAATCATAAACGGCCATACTTTAGACCAACAGAACTAGTTTATATGTCGCTTCCTGGCCATTTGCCAATGAAAGTACTTGGATACAACTCGTCTCTCAGTTGCTTTGTTTAGACGGTTTATGGTCTTCCTGCCGTGGATGGCTTATAGGCTCTAAGTCCAAACATAGTCACACTTGCCAAGCTGGCCTGATGCTCATTCCCCTTACCATAAATTCCTCATCCTTAGTCAAAACACTACTGAGTTTGGTTAGGTAAACATCAAAGCACTGTTGTTTACATTAGTGAAGTAACAAACATGCCTCCTGAAACACCAAAAATTACTTTTTCATTCCCTAGTTCGCAAATAAAGACTGTACGTGACATGGGCTGGATGGGCATCCCAACCAGAATAGGGGATGGTTCCTTACCCGAACAGGAGACTCCTAACAAGTATATAGGCATCCCGGCAGGGGAGCAAGAAGGGATCAGACTCCGAAGGAAGCATGGAAAAGCATGGAAAAGCATGGACTGACGGCTCGATAAAAATAAATGTCGCTGGGGGGTTATTACTCCCCCAGCACGCTAGATGGATCACACAGAAGTCCTTTATAACAGGGAGTTTGTCTCCCTACATCGCCCTCTTGCGGCACCCAGTAACCCAGCAGGGCTGCTCTGCCAGACTACATCTCCTGGCATGCCCTGCTTGTTTCCTACTGGGCACAGATATCTAGGGCTGCTGCCATCTAGCATGCTGGGAGAGTAAAATCCCCTCTGCGACATTTCTTTTTATTGGGTTGTCCGTCCATGCTTTTCCATGCTTCCTTGCAGGTCCTACCCGGCCAGGATGCCTATATGCCTGTTAGGAGTCTCTCGTCTGGTTAAGGAAACATCCCCTCTTCTGGCCCGGGATTCCCGTCCAGCCCATGTGGCAAACAAGACAAACAAAATATTTATATGCTAGAAATCACACCACCACACATGAAGAACAGAAATGAAAGCACTTCTGATAAACTGGACAACAGCAAACAATATCTAAAATTTCTATGAAAGAAACTGTTCTCCATTTGCCACATAATCCATATGTTGAGTGATCCTTTTGAATGCTCACAAAATGCAAAACACATGCATTTTTTTTTCTCTTAAAAATATTGCTAAACACCTCTGGAAAATGAAAGTAGTCCATAAACGGGACACCTGTTCACACAGGATTGTGGTTTTAAATTAGAGATGGGACTTTTGACCAGTGAATGAAAGGGATAAGTGGATCTTTGATTCAAAAGAGCATAGGTGGACTGATTGAGAAGTTGATATTGCAGAAAGAAAAGATGAACAGCAACATCTGCTGATTGTGAAGCAAATTGCAGAAGCTGATTATGTGACAGGAAAAAGAAGGATAGCTCCAGCATTTGCTGGGCATCAAGCACATGCAACATGGAAACCTCCTGGTATTTGTGACCTGCTGGGGCTGGAACCTTGATCCTTAGAGGACCAGAGGTTTGCTTGTTTTCTTGTTTGATGATATTTTACCAACAACTGCACGTGATGTGCTCATTTTGAGCATACAACTGGATGACTAGGCAATAATTGTTTTCCGTTCCCCATTAAAACATGAAATTAAACTTTTCTTGGCCATCACGATAAAAATCAAATAGGGTACATACAAAAACTTACAAAAAAATATATTATGTGGTGTATTCTTATAAATGTGCACACTGGAGCACAGGATAAATGGGTCAGCTGTACATAGAAGACATCCCAGCTGAAAATCCAAGCAGTGCAATCCATCAGTGCTTTCTGCTTCAATTTAGTGCAATCAAAATTGATGGGATAAAATGTAATTCTTATTTCAAAACATAACACAATTTTATGCCTTTTTTCTTGTTTTAAAGATGATTAAATTGATCAGTTTGTTTATCCATACTGTCATTCTGACAAATGATTTGCCCTTTCCTCTCAGTGTTGATTTATATGTTTATCGATGCCTTATTTTATGCATCCAGAACTAATATTCTGTTAATTACTTTGAAAAGCATTTCCTTCAGTGAACATTATGAATCTGTGCAGAAGGAAATCAAGATTAATTGAGTGAGCAAGCAGTAGCTACCAGCTAAACCATTACATAATTATGTAAATGCTAAAGGAGACAACACTCGTCCATTAAGAACAGCTGACATCACAATCGTAGTGAAAGCAAAAGGCTGCTCTCATTGTGAGTGTGTCTGTGTAGGTTCAAAGGTTTTATTTAGACATGCGTACACAAGAAAACATGACATTTTCAAGCTCCGTTGCATAGATAACAGACAAACACACACAAATAATTAACAAATAGATGTGCTCGGGTTTCCTACCACAGTCCTAAGACATGCAGGTTAGGTGCATTGGCGATCCTAAAAATTGTCCCTAGTGAGTGTTTGGTGTGTGTGTGTGTGTGTGTGTGTGTGTGCGCGTGCCCTGTGGTGGGATGGCAACCTGCCCAGGGTTTGTTCCTGCCTTGTGTCCTGTGCTGGCTGGGATTGACTCCAGCAGACCCCCGTGACCCTGTGTTAGGATATAGTGGGTTGGATAATGGATGGATGTAAGACAGGTTCATACACAGAAATTCAAAAATTTTTAAATCATGTGAAAAGTTACTTTTGTTAACTACTTCTGCAGTTCAAGCATGCATTTTTACCTAAAATGGTTATATGATGCATATAAAAATCTCTACACTTTTGGAAATGTTTACTACAGTATGTCTGATATTCCCTATTAGAAAAACATACGGCATTAAGACAAAATACATTTTTAAAGTAATTTGTGTGGGCCTTTAAAGCAACTCTTCTCCATGATTTACTGTATCTTTTGGTGTAATGGGTGTCTATCATCAGTTGAGAGAATTTCCCTTTTTTAACAAATCCTTATCAAATCAGCTATGTCAGCTCCAATAACTTTAGCTGCATGTTTACTAATCTTCTGAAACTTTTTTTAAAAATGATGATTTATCACAAACCTAAACCTTTTAAAGTAATGACACACTGAGATAAAAGGACAACATGAATTCCTTGTTCACTTTAAACAGTCTGAGTGTACAGAGGAGAAATATTTGATATGTTATTTGTATTAATATTCCAATCAAGAATATTATCTAGGATAGTCGGTCACATGTTACTTATGTACAGAGTTAGGAGCTGATAGTCTATGGCTTGCAGCATTGAGTACATCAGACAAACATTCACTCCCTACTTGCAGCATAAAAATTATTTTAATAATCTGAACAAACACCACTACAAGTTGCTTTATAGGTACTGCTTATTAAGGCAATGCAGTATTCAGCAGTGAATATTGAACTGGGGAGTTTGCATGTTCTCCCCATGTCTGCGTGGGTTTCCTCCCACAGTCCAAAGACATGCAGGTTAGGTGGATTGGCGATTCTAAATTGTCCCTAGTGTGTTGTTGGTGTTTGGGTGTGTGTCCTGCGGTGGGCTGGCACCCTGCCCGGGGTTTATTTCCTGCCTTGCGCCCCGTGTTGGCTGGGATTGGCTCCAGCAGACTCCCGTGACCCTGTAGTTAGGATATAGCTGGATGGATATTGAACTGGGTAGCCATAAAATTTAGAATTGAGCCACCAGAAGGCCTCATGATTTCAAAAAACCTTTGCAAGTTTCTGTACATTATGAACACTAACCCAAAATAGTTTACTTGCGCAGTACTAGAGCATCTAACTACACAGGTACAGGAAAAGTAAATACCCTGCATGGACTTACATAAGGCAGTGGTGAAGTGCAAACTGAGACTCGTATGCCTTTCATTTGTCATATTTATTGTCCTAAGATGTAAGGAGAATTTCATATTGGAAATCTGCTACTGATAAAATCAATATGTTATTTAAAAGTCAAGGTAAAATACTGATTTATTTCTTTTAAAATGAATATTTCAATACTATATTTCTATATTCCTAAGTGACTTTAAAAATATTTGAGTAGCTGTGTGCTTGGAGATGGAAACTGTATCACATAAAAATTGATCAAGAGTATTAACCAAAAAGCATTTTATAATGCAGTTTATAACAAGTCTGCAAATACTACCCAAGAAGGAAAGGAAGTTATTTATAAATAAAGTTAGTGAAAGACCACATCATCTGTAAAAAGATTTTAGAAGGCAGAAACACAAAGACTCTATTAGAATCTCAATCATCAGATCTGCCTCTGTTTGTACTTTATCAGATATATTTGTGTCTGTATTTTTTTCAGTGCGGAAATTACCTTGACCTACAGTATTTTATTTTTTCTTGTTTTTAACATATTTTTTTTTTATTTGTTGTGGCACTCTAATTAAACACATATAATATGGAAACTACCAGAGGGAGACTTTCTCTGAATGTTGGGAAAGCAATTTTATGTTCAGAGACATTTCCAATTAAAAACAAAAGAAAGCATTATTACCCATTATTGTATTAATCTAATCAAGCTTCAACACCAATTACATTATTTAATATAATAATTGCTTACTGGCTGTGTGGTCCCTTGTAGAACCGTTACCTGACAAGGAATCGTTTAATTCTGTGAAGGGGTCTTTGCATATGAAATTGGTTCTTTGGGTTCATAATTTGTGGAATAAACAAACTATCTGATTTACACTCTTAAAACTAAAGGTGCCAAAGTGGTTCTTTAGAGCAATGCCATAGGGGAACTAAATTTGGTTCCCAAAAGACATATTCACATGAAGGTCCCAGAAACCTTTTTATTTTATTTAGATCTGTTACAGGCTCCACACAGTAAATAATCCACAAATTTGTGAAATACCAATGGCTCATGATTTTAAAAAGGCTGTCATTGCACACATTCAGTAACACAGGCTAAGTTCAGGTTTTCTTAAACTGTTACTGTCCTGCAGTCCAGCATACATTTTTTCTTCAAATATTAGGACATTTTTAAAGCACAAAGAACCAGCTTCATGTGCAAAAAAAAATATTGTCAGAATGAAATGGTGCTTGGTCAAGCAATGGAGTTACGAAGAACCACACATCATAGTAAAGAGCCATATAGTGCCATTAAAGAACCAGGAGTTTTAAGAATATAAGCTACCAAGCAGGATAAAACAACTCAAGAAAAGCGGAACTCTGTGTTATTATATGCAGCAAGAGTCCTTTTACAATCAGAAGCCTGCTGCTATTTCATAAATCTGTCACCTATTCACAACTATTCATGTTATCTGTTATGGATTTAAATAAATTGGAGCTTTTATCTGAATTGTTCCCCTGTGACATCACTCTGAAGAACCTCTTTGGCACCTTTATTTTATAAGAGTGTATATATTTGCAGCAGAGACGGCCATCAACCCATTTGCCACATTTAAACATTAAACATGCACATTATTTAGAAATCCATTCTAACAACCGTACCTTGGAAATCAAATGCAAGGCTTTACACACATCTGTAGAAAGTATTTAAAATGAAAGCTATAGAAACTTATTAGCTCTTTTTTTTTTTTTCTTACCTCAAAGCTGAAAGCTTTCTGATTGCCAGGCCATTTGGGTGATTTACAGGAACCTGTCCCATTTGTGACAAGCTCCCCGTTTGGAACTGTATTAAAAAGCAAAATGTCGCTCCTTCTGTCTGCAGTTAAACATGTGTCATAGCGTTGCTTCTGTAAATTAACCAAAGTTCCATCTGGATAAGAAGAAACTATGTGTGTCGCATATGAATGGTAAGAGTCATCCCTCTTGTGGCACTTTATCAGGATAAAAGCAAACAGTGTTGTGAGAAATATTACTGACACCACCACAATTGAGATAAGCAAATACAGATTAAAACTTGAAAAATTGTCTTCCTTTCTAGAAGGCTGTCTAAAGTCTGAAAGTGGCTCTGAGGCACTATCTACCACCAGTACTGTGAGGGTTGTGGTGGTTGATAATGCAGGTTCTCCATTATCTTTAACTTCAATAACTAGTTCTTGTTGTTTGGAGTCATCTTCACGCAAAAGTCGTTTCGTCCTAATTTCCCCAGTGTTTCTGTTGATGCCAAAGAGACCAGTAACTGTGTCTTCAATTATGTAGTGGGATAGCAAGGCATTATAGCCAGAGTCTGCATCATAGGCCCGTATCCTAGTAACAAAATACCCAGCTTCAGCAGAGTATGGAATACTCTCAGTATGGTGTTCTCCACCATTGGCAAAACTCGGCAGCATCACAGGGGCGTTGTCATTTACATCCAGGATGTACACATGCACAGTCACATTCCCGTTAAGTGATGGAGAACCGCCATCCTTAGCAATGACATTAAAGTGAAACATTTTTACCTGTTCGTAATCAAAAGACTGCACTGAGCGGATGTCTCCAGTGGCAGAATTCACGCTAACCAAGGTGGATACTGGGACACCCTGCGAAGTCTCTTCCATTAAGGTATATGTTACCTGACCATTTTCACCAAGATCAGGGTCGGTGGAGGAAACGGTGATTATGGTGGACCCTGGTGGGCTGTTTTCATTCAGATATGCAGCAAGAACTGGTTTGGGGAACACCGGCGTGTTGTCATTAACATCTGCTATGTATATGGTGACAACAAAATTGGTTGAAAGTGACGGAGAACCGTCATCACTTGCTGTAATGGAAACGTTATATTCCGGTGCCGTTTCACGGTCCAGGGGTTCATTTGTAGTTAAAGTATAATAATTGTGATGAGATGGGCGTAACGTAAAAGGGGTTTCCCCCGTGATGTAACATCGGACATTTCCGTTTTTGCCGCTATCCTTATCCCACACTGTAAGAAGCGCAACCACGGTGCCTGTTTGCGTATTCTCCATGACGGTGCTGGTCAGGGAGGACACAGTAATTTCTGGAGCATTGTCGTTAACATCTATCACCTCTACTATTACTTTGCAATGTGCCACCATTGGTATTGGGCCTCTGTCTTCAGCCTGAACATGAAATTCATACGTATGTGTTTCTTCAAAATCCAACGTTCCCTTAAGATAAATTTCTCCTGTACGAGAATCAATATCAAATGTATCAAAAATAGTTTTTGGTGACATTTTACTAAACAAATACTTAACTTCCCCGTTTAAATCTTCATCCGCATCCGTAGCGTTCAGCCTCATTATTACCGTTTTCGCAGGTGCATTTTCATACACTGAAGCTTTATAGAGAGACTGCGTGAACACAGGAGCATTGTCGTTTGTGTCGAGTACTTCGACAATTATGAGTACGGTTCCAGATTTGGATGGTTTGCCTCCATCAATAGCTGTTAACACTAAATGGATGTTAGGTTCCTTTTCTCGATCTAAAGCTTTTTTTAGTAACAACTCAATTGATTTACCTTTATCAGAAGAAGTCTGTACATCTACGTTAAAGAAATCATTAGTGCTCAGCGTATATGATTTAAGAGAGTTTGTACCCACGTCTGGATCAGAGGCACTTTCCAAGGGAAAACGGGCTCCCGGGATGGCTGATTCTGCAATGCTCAGAGTTAATGTTTCCACGGGAAAGGATGGTGCATTGTCGTTGATATCCACGACAGTGATCTCCACCCGATATAAATGCAAAGGGTTGTGCACGATAGCTTCTATGTGTATGACGCAGGTATCAGCGTTCGGGCACAGCTCCTCCCTGTCGATCCTTTCGCTAATAAATAAAATTCCTGTTTTGGTATTTACATCCAAATAGCGTTTCTTCATATCACGTCTCGGTGCAATCCCAAAACTACGGGCTTCAAAGTCGCGAATGTCTAGTTCCAGATCCTTTGCTAAATTTCCAACAAAAGTGCCAGGATCTGCTTCTTCTGGAATCGAGTATGAAATCTGTCCGATAGCCAGATCCAAAAGGCAACAAAACAGCAGAGCATGAAAAAATCCCTCCCGGTTTGCCATTGATTACAATGAAAGTAAAGCTGAAATCCAAAGGTTAAAAAAAAAAAAAACGTTCCCTTTGAAAGTAGTATAATGTAATCGATTATTGTGAGGTCGAGTCGCTGAGCTCCTGTCCTTCCTGTATTTTATTAATTTTGCTTTTCTTCTCCTCTTTATGAGCCTTCTGGGACAACTGCGTTTTCATCCTGAAGGTGGGCCACGGTACTGTGCAACACGACTGTATCAACATTATAAGAGAGCAGCGACATCTAATGTTAGAAAGAAGAACTGCATTCCCTCTAACAAACTTAACAGAACCAAAGCATTGTTCTTTGAGATTGTTAATTACTGGTAGTACTTAATTAAGTGTCACCCTAATTATAAGGTTTCATTTTAATTTTACTTTCTTCTTAAATAGTTATTCAATTATGAAACTAAATATTGATAGATATCATGGGAAACTAATTTTGCTCCATTTGAACATTAGATAAACCAAATTTACTAGGTTTCTTTATCTTTCCTTTTCTTGACTATTTTATTACTATGCGTTTAAATCTGTCTGTCTTTCATAAAACCTCAGATGTTTTAAAGATGTTGTTGTTGTTATTATTACCACAAAAAGGCTATTAGTGTACAGTTCAAACCAAAATATAAAGTGAAACAGATAAGAAAAGGAATTAATAGCACACATATTTGAAAAATATATATCTATTAACATATTTGCTATTTCAAGAAAGCAGAGAGTATGATGTGATAATAATGATAGCAACATTGGAAAACTGGTGTAAACTGTGATCTAAAATAAAGCATCTAATTCATTAATTCCATTTTTAAACTAATGTTGGTATCTATTATTATTGGAGGTTGTAAATTCCCTAAAATTGGAATAAGGGAAAGCACAGTGGCATAGTGGTTGGTGCTGTCATGCAGATCTAACCCAATAAACGTGCCAGAGTGATTATTCAAAGCTGTACCATAGGGGGAACATTTTTATCTCCCTAAAAGACTATCCATACCCATTTTTTTAATTTATATTTTTGACAGGCTCCATAAATAACAATGAACAGATGATAATAGATGTGTGAAATACCAAAAGGTTCCTGATTTTAAAATGACTGTTGCTTTATACAATAACACATAGGTTAAGTTCTAATTGTCCTTTTCTGTTGTATCCTTCAAGGATGGCTTAATTAAGGACTTCTATATTGTCCATATATCGGGGATCTTTTCAAAGTCCCAAAAATATTTAAAACACAAATAACTCTTCACACAATGAAATGGTTCTTTCTCAAACAATGACCCTATAAGGAAACACACATCCCAGTAAAGTCCATTATTTTTTTAAGAGTGTGGGATCAAAATCTGTACCACTTCATCATCGCTGTGAAGTCTGCATCATCTGTACTGTGTTTTCTCTCTCCCTCTCTCTCTAGCTTGCAAATGTCTTTCATGGTTTTAAATCGGCCTGTTCCTGTGGTATATAATGAGCCCCGTCTTGGATTGTCCAGCCTTGGCTCCAGATACTGTCAGAACAGGCCCTGATCCGCTTGACCCTGAACTGAATTAAGAGGGTTATACATTGATATGTAATCATATATATTATAGGAAAATTGAGACTTTTAAATTTCTGAGTGATAAACTGACTTAAGTTATTTTATGAGACAAATAGATAGAATCTCTTCAGGTGAGCCAGAGCCATACTTCTGGAATGGAGTTAGCCGATTGGAAATGCATTGTCAATGTCTCATAAGTGGGAGCCAAAAATGACTTGGAGTGTGAAGACATTGTGAGTCTAAGGCTAAAATAAGTGTAGATTGGGAGCCGTTCAGAATATTTGCCAAGGAATGAACAGAAATAAATTCAAAAAGAAGTCAATTTTCTATTTCCTGCTTCAGTAAACCTATAGCCATAGTGTCCTACTTGGGAAGGCTTACACAAGTGTTTGTCTTGAAGATGTTGAACTATGGAGAAGCTTGGAACCTTTCCATGAAGAGCTTGCATTCAGTCATTATATCCAGTTTGTAAGGATGACTAGTTACAAAGCAGACAGATACTTCTTGACTGAGTTTCAAATGGACACCTTAAATGTGTTCCTTGCTGATTTCTCAGTTTATTATACTGTTTTAAAGTAATGGGAGCTGTATGTTGTGAGACCAGCAATGTGATGACCACTGGTGATATGAGATAAACCTTGTCAGTAGAAAAATCTCACAGTGAAAATGCAATTTCCATTGTACACCAAATACAGAAACTACTGTTTATGAAAGCTGGGACAAAGAAAAACAAATAAGAGAGCAAAAGAAGGGTGACTGGCAGAACTAAGAGAGTGACTTATTAAGAATATCCTTTGAAATCTGAAAAAGCACACATACATATAAAAATATGGTATGGTTTCAAGCTTTGAATAGAAGTTACTTTAGATATGCTAATTGAAGCAATAAAGAAAACACCATTTTAATTATAATGTGAAATATGCTAAGAACATAACGGCTTCAACCTCATTTTACCCTTAGTAAGTAAATATATTCAGATATACATTTTCCCCTGGGGACAAATAAAGATCTTTCCTCTGCTTGAGACTACGCAGGTTTAATTCTCTGAGTGTAAGAGTAGGTTAATCATTTCACATTAAACACAACGTCAGTCGATAAACAACACACTGGAAACTCTCATACAGTTGTCAGTACCAGTGACTATTGAGCAGCTTTATGAGCTGGGAATAAAAATGTAACTGAAATTAGTAATGTGAAAGCTAATAATCTGAATAGTCATCAAAATGAATGAGGTAGATGGCATACAGTATTATTGCAAATAATATCACAAATGTTTTAACTGCATTCATTATTTGGAGTAGAACCCTGTGATGTAGGAGCAGATCTCACAATCTTGAGAAAGGCTTTTCTAACCTTTTATGGTGGAGTTACCACTTTGTAAGACAATGCTCCATATGAAGACATTAAAACCCTGAAATATTCATTTCTTTAAGAAGCTAATTATTTTTGCAAATAAAAATGAAATCCTGTATATAGACATGGGGGTCAGCTGTTTTCATCACGCAAAATGGATCATCATTATATTTGTGGGCCAGGAAAGAATGCAGAGACCATTTCATGTTCATGGTCAGAAACTAGAAGGGGATTCTGGTGCAGCAAAAACGATCAGGTCATAATAGACAGCAGCCGGGTTTGAATATTGAGGTGCTTAGATTTAAAAGATACAGGATTAACAGATGTCCAGGTTTTCCAATACACAATTCAAAGAAACCTTTTGTTTTTTAAGCATGCATCTATCTATCTATCTATCTATCTATCTATCTATCGTTGTAAGCCATATTCTTATCAAAGTACCTTTGGAGCTCTTCATCACCATTTTTAATTTAGGTATATGGGGAGCAAGAGACTATCTGGGCAGCAAGGAGTGGTATGCAACAACCCACTAGTCAAGGGGTGGGCAATGTCGGTCCTGGAGAGCCGCAGTGGCTACAGGTTTTCATTCCAACCCAACTGCTTAATTAGAAATCAATCCTTGCCAATCTCAGGCCTTATTTAATTTTATGGCTTGTTAGTCAGCAATGTAAGGTTCTTATATCGTAGATTTTTTTCCTTTTCATGGATGTCATCCAAATGAGTTGAAGCCTAAAACGTATCATTTTCAGTCTGCCACATTTTTCTATTAAGTTTTTATTAAATCAAACAGTGCATGATGAACACACACAGATGTAAATGGAAACAAGCAAGATGGAGAACTGCTGGCTGCTTTGTCATTTACAACTCATTACTAAATAAGGAGCCATTAAACACACTGAATGTAGCTGTTTAAGATTGAAATAATTAAGGGCGGGGGACCTTAAACAAGCGAGACCACTAAAATGAAGCATCAAAATGTCACTTAAGCAATAAGTGCTTCATCAGCAATAACTGACTTCTCATTAAGAAGCTGGGTTGAAACAAAAACCTGCATCCACTGTGGCTCTCCAGGACTGACATTGCCCACCCCTGCACTAGTCTATTGCAGGCTCGGGCACATTCAAACACATTATGCTGCAGTTTACAATGACAAGATCTACACACATTTTTAACAAAGTGAACAAGAATTCATTTCTAAATGAGACAAGATAAAAAGGCGTCTAGTTAAGTTGCCCCGCACATTTCACCCTAGCACATTTTGAAACATGCTGCTTGTGAAATGTGAGAGACGAAGTTTCCGTAAACCAACTAAAAATACCAAACACAACAACAGCAAACCTTTGCATCTGCCAGGTACTCCAATATCTTCCTCACACCCGTTGAGATATTCTGATTAGATTAGATTAGATTAGGCTAAGTGTGGTCTGAAATTCAGAAACGGTACTATCTGAAACACAATGCTTCTCATACCAAGAATGGTTGCTGCCTGTGTGGAGTTTGCATGTTCTCCTCATGTGTGCATGGATTCTTATTCATATAATCTAGTTTAGTCTTACACCACAAAGACAGGGGCTTTATTATCTTGCTTGCAGTGTTGCTGAAATAGACTTATCAAATCTTGAACTGGATTGCAGAGATTGGAAATTTGATGGACGGGTTCTAAAATATGAGAATAACAATAAAAAAGAAGAATATTAAATTTACAGGATGGATCCATTAGATAGTATTTTCTAAATTGTTGCCTGTATGATGCTTGCCCATTGTACATATTTTAGTTTCTCTCCCACATCCCAAGATATGTGAATTAATTTAAACTGTTATTTCTAAATTAGCCTGCTAACTAATTGAAATCATAAACCTGGCAGAAGGGGTGTGAGGCTTTCAAAATGAACCACAGAGAAGGCCAGGACCTTTATGAGTCTATCTCAACTGTAGGTAGCTAGTGCCCAACAACTACTACCTGCAGGCTTAAATACAAGAAGAGGATCTAGCTTTAAAAGTTCAAGAAAAAAAAAAGTTACAGAATTTATCAAATTGTACAAGGTAGATAAACCTTTGAAACCCTCAGGCTTATACAGATAAATCACCAAAAAAAAAAACAAAAAACACAAATGAGAATCCAAAGAAGCAGCAACACTCCGAAAACAATTCCTTACAACCTCAACGATCCACTTCTAGGACCCGCTGTTTGACCAGAATATAAAAGGTAGGGGAAGATCTCCACAGCAGTGACAGATGGGCGTCCCCGCTTCCTGGAGTTTCATCCATAAAGTACAAGGATGGGATGAACAAGTGAACGAGTACACAAATATTAAATAATAAACATAACAGAAAATAAACTATTCTATGAAACCTACATCTTCAAGAAAAAGTAGGAACTGATCTGTGATAGAAATGTTTCACTCATTGATAATCGTATATAGCATGTTCAGTAGTAAGCAGGTCAAATAAGCTAATGATAATACATTTACTGTACTTATTTTTCCAACATCTTATTCCAAAGCAACTTACAACATTTGACAACCAGTTAGTTGGTTACATTGTTTTTTTCTTTTTCAGTTGGAGCACAGGCAGGTGAAGAGACTTGCTCATGGTCACAGATTGTCAATGGTGGGATTTAAACCCACGACCTCGGAGTTTGAAGTCTAATACTTTAACCACTACACCACACTGCATATTAGTGTGTTCTTAAAAAAAGAAAATGCAAATATTGTATAAAGAAAAGTTACTTACTTCTGAAACATCTGTTAATCATGTAGCACTATAAACAAGGCTCATTGTCTTAGAAAAAATCCCCAGAAAAGTTGGACATCACAGCTAGTTGATGGTATCAAGGTTACTTTACTGTCATCAGCAACAGTGTACACGTACATATAAAACGTGTCTCCACAAGCCATGGTGCAACATACAACAAAGTGCGACAGAACAATAAAATAAATAGATAATACAGCAGTGTAACTGTATAGTGTGAAAGGGGTTTAAACCTTCCAGAATAAGTAATTTTGCACCATAAGTATGAAGTAATAAGTCACCATATGTGAGTTCGACACCCACTGCACGCCCAACCTACCTGGAAAGGGGTCTCTCTTTGAACTGCCTTTCCTAAGGTTTCTTCCATTTTTTCCCTACTGGGTTTTTTTTGGGAGTTTTTCCTTGTCTTCTTAGAGAGTCAAGGCTGGGGGGGGCTGTCAAGTAGCAGGGCCTGTTAAAGCCCATTGCGGCACTCCTTGTGTGATTTTGGGCTAAACAAAAATAAACTGTATTGTATTGTACATCATACAGAGGCAACTGAGTGAGTGCTAAGTTTTAAAATTATCAAAAGCACATAACCGCACATAAGTGTGCCTGTTGTGACAGTAAACAGAAGGTAAAGTGCAGGTGCTGTTTAAAAAGTCCAAAGTGTAATAGGAGACGTATATAAAGCATAGTGATGTAGTACACTGGAATGACATTTGGTTTCACAGTCACTAGACATTTTTGTACATTCAGAATTCTGATGGCCTGGGGTATGAAACTGTGAGTCAGTCTTGAAGAACCAGAATGGAGGCTTCGATTCCATTGGCCAGATGATAGAAGAGTCCATCCGACGGGTGGGAATGGTCCTTCATGATGTTACTGGCTCTATCATAGCAATGGGAAGTAACAAAACCAACAGTAACACAGAAACCAAAAAAAGTGAAAGTAAAGCCCTGGCTGTAAAAGCATTTTCAATACAAGTGGGTTTTTCATAAGTGGCCCTGTGATGAACTGGCAACCCCCTGAAGGTTGTTTCCTGTGTTTTGAGTGGTGATGCTAGTATAGGCTCCAGCTCTTCACAATTCCAAATTAAACAGGTTAAGAAATTTTATTTTTCTATTGGATGGTGCTGTGTTCTTTAAATGAGAAAAAAAAATTAAAGAATGTTATTTGTTAATTGTATTGCCCAAAACAAAAAGGAAATCAATAATCTTAACAGGAGTGGAATATTTAACATGTTCTTTACCTGCTCCCTGAAATATGATTAAAGAGGCTGTGAGAATTAATGGGGCTGTTAAAGATCAAAATATAATGTGTAAGGTGATAACACTAACATTGTCATTAGTTGCAACAGGGAACTTAGTCTCTGAAATTTAAAATAATAATAATAATAATAATAATAATATTATTATTATTATTATTACTACTTAGTCTTCTGCTCACATATTGCTTTAACTTAAAAACCTACACAATAGCCACAGCACATTTTCAAACTGTATGTTCAAGATGCCCATTCACAATTAAGACAGCCTTGTGTGAAATGATTTTAAAAACAATAGAGCATACCTACACGTGTTAAAGAACTAACCTTTCTTGAAAAAAAATGCCACTTGACGCTTTCTTTACATATTGGTTATTAAATGTTGCATCCATTTTTGTTATTCTACTCTGCCTTGACGTATTAGAACTTTAACAGACTTAGACAGACAAGCAGACTGGAAGTGCCTGTGTCCTCATCTGCACAGGTTTGATCTCAACACACCTAACCTTTAAATAGCAATACTCAGAAATGCACCTTTAAAGTTCAGATCTGTCACAGATTTTTATTTGGTAGGCCTGATATGCAAAAACAATTCAAAAGACTTGGACTTGTATTTTGTAAGGTGTACCAACTAATTTTATATGCAACAACAAAAAAAAAAAAGCGGTAACACACAAAATATTTCAAACATTCAAATGCCAGTTTATCTAAACTGAACAACCTCAACATCTACAAACTAACAATATTTATCATGACCAACAGTGAGAGAGGAAATTATAATGAAATGTATATGACTTTCAATAAAAGATGTTGCTGACCTATAGTGATGAAGTGCCAGCCTCTAAAAATATTGCTATAGGGCAAAAAATAATTAGGATGGCACAAGGCAAAGGCGAGCTGACAAAAAGAGCTGTATTGTCTAAGTCAGAGTCCTCTACATGTGGGGAAATGGTTTTAACCAGGACGATAGATAGATAGATAGATAGATAGATAGATAGATATGAAAGGCACTATATAATAGATAGATAAGAGCAAGGTGGTGTGGCACAGAGATTAAAGCTTTAGATTTCAAACCCTGAGGTAGTCAGTTCAAATCCCACTATTGATACTGTGTGACCCTGAGCAAGTCACTTGACCTGCCTGTGCTCCAATTGGAAAACCAAAAGAAATGTACCCAGTTGTATCAAAAATGTGGTAAGTTCCATTGGATAAAAGCATCTAACAAGTAAGAAAATGCAGATAGACAGACTCTGCTTTGTCACTCATCTTTCATTTCCAGAATCTATCTTTCATCCATTTTCAACAAACATTTTTTTCTTGTTCAAAGTTATATAGAAAAGGATGCTAATCTTCACATACACCCTAATGGACTGGTTCCCAGAGTGATTTTTCCTATCTTGTGTCCGCTGCTTACTGTGATAAGCTTTGGCTTCCCTGTCACCCTACTTTGGATAAAACGGATTATAAAATGGATGGAAGTATGTTCAAATCCACACTTGCAAAAGACAAATGTAATTGTATTCTGTTACATCTTAGATGTCAGGGACACACCTACATAGAGAGGCCAAAATGTAATACATCTTGACTCGCATATAGCATTTCAAAATAAATGCTGTTTTATAAAATACAGTGGTGTGAAAAACTATTTGCCCCCTTCCTGATTTCTTATTCTTTTGCATGTTTGTCACACAAAATGTTTCTGATCATCAAACACATTTAACCATTAGTCAAATATAACACAAGTAAACACAAAATGCAGTTTTTAAATGATGGTTTTTATTATTTAGGGAGAAAAAATCCAAACCTACATGGCCCTGTGTGAAAAAGTAATTGCCCCCTGAACCTAATAACTGGTTGGGCCACCCTTAGCAGCAATAACTGCAATCAAGCATTTGCGATAACTTGCAATGAGTCTTTTACAGCGCTCTGGAGGAATTTTGGCCCACTCATCTTTGCAGAATTGTTGTAATTCAGCTTTATTTGAGGGTTTTCTAGCATGAACCGCCTTTCTAAGGTCATGCCATAGCATCTCAATTGGATTCAGGTCAGGACTTTGACTAGGCCACTCCAAAGTCTTCATTTTGTTTTTCTTCAGCCATTCAGAGGTGGATTTGCTGGTGTGTTTTGGGTCATTGTCCTGTTGCAGCACCCAAGATCGCTTCAGCTTGAGTTGACGAACAGATGGCCGGACATTCTCCTTCAGGATTTTTTGGTAGACAGTAGAATTCATGGTTCCATCTATCACAGCAAGCCTTCCAGGTCCTGAAGCAGCAAAACAACCCCAGACCATCACACTACCACCACCATATTTTACTGTTGGTATGATGTTCTTTTTCTGAAATGCTGTGTTCCTTTTACGCCAGATGTAATGGGCCATTTGCCTTCCAAAAAGTTCAACTTTTGTCTCATCAGTCCATAAGGTATTTTCCCAAAAGTCTTGGCAATCATTGAGATGTTTCTTAGCAAAATCGAGACGAGCCCTAATGTTCTTCTTGCTTAACAGTGGTTTGTGTCTTGGAAATCAGCCATGCAGGCCGTTTTTGCCCAGTCTCTTTCTTATGGTGGAGTCGTGAACACTGACCTTAACTGAGGCAAGTGAGGCCTGCAGTTCTTTAAACGTTGTTCTGCGGTCTTTTGTGACCTCTCGGATGAGTCGTCTCTGCGCTCTTGGGGTAATTTTTGTCTGCCGGTCACTCCTGGGATGGTTCACCACTGTTCCATGTTTTTGCCATTTGTGGATAATGACTCTCACTGTGGTTCGCTGGAGTCCCAAAGCTTTAGAAATGGCTTTATAACCTTTACCAGACTGATAGATCTCAATTACTTCTGTTCTCATTTGTTCCTGAATTTCTTTGGATCTTGGCATGATGTCTAGCTTTTGAGGTGCGTTTGGTCTACGTCTCTGTGTCAGGCAGCTCCTATTTAAGTGATTTCTTGATTGAAACAGGTGTGGCAGTAATCAGGCCTGGGGTGGCTACGGAAATTGAACTCAGGTTGATACACCACAGTTAGGTTATTTTTAACAAGGGGCAATTACTTTTTCACACAGGGCCATGTAGGTTTGGATTTTTTCTCCCTAAATAATAAAAACCATCATTTAAAAACTGCATTTTGTGTTTACTTGTGTTATATTTGACTAATGGTTAAATGTGTTTGATGACCAGAAACATTTTGTGTGACAAACATGCAAAAGAATAGGAAATCAGGAAGGGGGCAAATAGTTTTTCACACCACTGCATGTCAATTGCATATCAAGCAAACATTATTCGTGTACTGTGGCAAAGGCACCAATCTGAACAGTACTAAGTGGAGCCTTGTGGAAAAAAAGGATGGCAGATCCACAATGTTTCTAGAAGGCAGGCAGCACGGTGACGATTGCTTGTTTCTGATCTTCTACTAGGAGAGCAAGAGGAAGATATAGTAGGCCCAGCAAGAAGACTTCCTAAAACTGAAAAATGCTACCACAAGGTGTTTAGTTGTGATTGTGTTTTTTAAAAAGTGTCGATGACCAAATTGCATTTAATATACAAATAGCAAGAGGTGAAGAGCATTACTGCTTTACATTCAAATAAATCTATTCATTTCTTGGATGCAGCTGTCAAAGTTACTTTATTGGATCTCTCTTACCGATCCAAGATTTTAGCTAAAAAGTCCAAAGTCAAGAAGTATTGCTTTAGAGGTACAAAGTAAAAACTGTCAGTGAAAAAGTGTTTTAAAAAAGTGTTATAATTAGTAACAAATATTTTACTTAAAATGGTGTGTTAAGGATAGATAGATAGATAGATAGATAGATAGATAGATAGATAGATAGATACTTAAACCCCAAAAGGTTTCTTTTGAATTGTGTATTGGAAAACCTGTAAATCTGTTAAATCTGTATGTTCTAAATCTGAGCACCTCAATATTCAAACCCTATTGCTGTCTATTATGATCTGATCAGTTTTGCTGCACCAGAATCCCCTCCTAGTTCCTGACCATGAACATGAAATGTTCTCATCATTCTTTCCTAGCCCACATATTCCATGATGAAAACAGATGTCACCCCAATGTGTATACACATGATCTAATTTTTATTTTAAAAAATAATTAGCTTGTGAAAAAAAATGAATATGTCTGGATTTTAATGTCATCATATGGGCTTTATGTTACAAATGGTAGCTCAAACACAAAGGTTAGAAAAGTGTTTCACACGGTTGTGAGATCTGCTCATAAATCACAGGGTTCTTCTCCAAAGAATACAATTAAAAATATTTGTGATATTATTTGCAGTACTACTACATGCAGTACACCTCATTCGTTTTGGAAAAAAGTTCCAGATTAATAGCTTTCACATTACTAATTTCAGTTACATTTTTATTCCCAGCTCATAATGGTGCTGAACAGTCATTTGCACTGACAACTGTTTGAGAGTTTCCAGTGTGCTGTTTTTCGACTGAAGTTGTGTTTAATGTGAAATGATTAACCTACTCATACACTCAGAGAATTAAACCTGTGTAGTCACAAGTATAGGAACCTGCATGAAAACTTACAGGTCCAGCTAAACTCTTTCAAATTGATAGAGGAATCTGGAGTAAACTATCGAGATGTGGAGTTGAAACAGAAACTTTGAACCTTTAAGAAGCATCTGCATGATATATTGGTATAGCTAAGCTATTATCTCAACAAACAAGCTTGGTCTCCTCTAGTTTGTCAGTTTTCTTAAGAGCTGTGCTACCCGTCGAAGATGGGTTGAAATCTAAGTAATCAACACAGACTTCAGCACACATTTTCATTGCATCATCTATTGTAATGTACAGTATGTCATTATACATATTAAGATGCATTGTATTATATTTCATTCCAACAGATGGTGTATCACAAACAATACCACTGCTTTTACAAATACCACGCAAAATAGCATGTAACAGAGACATAGCAACCAGACAAAAACATGGACACACAACCCCAAAAAAAAAAATATATATATTTTCTAGAGGGTGATGATGTATTTACAGTCTGTTTTTGTGTTCATTGTCTGTCAATGGTAATACTGTCATTAATCTGTGTAAGACATGCAAGTAAGACTTCCATTGAATTGTGTACAAAAAACTTGAACACAAACTTTTAACAAGCAGGCTTTGCCACAACAGTGAAGTAGTTTTCCATTAACATCAACAGTGCTGTATTTTTTCTTTCATATTACATTTAGTCAAATACTTTACTGTTGTTTTTATACTTGAACTTGAGTTAAAACCATTTATTGCAGTGACAGATGCCATATTGAGGAATTATTTTAAGCCTTAAAGTCACTGGTCCAAAATACAGAAGATACAGGAAAAACTTGACTAATGTTGGAGACAGTTTTGTAAACACGTGTATATTTTGTGAACAAGTGTGTTATTTTTAATTACTTGTAATTATTACATGCTTTACTAAATCAAATATATGAAAATCTGTACCTACCGCCACAATAGATGATGGTATGAAATTGCTAGTCGTTTTCGATGATTTGCAGGTGTCGCTCCCATTAATTATAACAGGATCGCCATGGCAAGTTACGTACTGTCCGTATTGTCCATCACAGACTAAAAGATCTCGTCGTGTTGGGTCTGTCGTCACATACTTGTAATGTTGACTGTGAGAGGACTTCCATGTTTCATCAGGGTAAGAGGAGATCATGTGGGTGCCATATTTGTTTATGTCTGTCTTATTTTTGTGACATTTTATGAAAATAAAAATCAGTAATGAAATTACAAATAGTAATGATATTGAAACGATTGAAATTAATAAATATACATTCAACTTTGGAAAATCTTCTGATGTTACTGTTTTTTGTCTGAACTCGGAAAGTGCATCAGAAGCAGTTTCAGCAAGCGATACTGTGAGAGTAACGGTGCTGGACAGTGATGGGTCCCCATTATCTTTAACAATAACTACCAAGTTGTGCAGCGCCGAGTCTTTTTCTTCTAAAAGACGTTTTGTTCTAATTTCCCCAGTATGTGAGTTAATGCTGAATAGATCAGATTTCTCCGGTAGTAAATTATATGACAGCAATGCATTGTACCCCGTGTCTGCATCATATGCTCGTACTCTTGTCACAAACGAGCCGGCAGTCGCTGAGAATGGAATTGTTTCCGAGTAGTCAAGGCCTTTGCTGGAATAAGATGGTAGGATTTCTGGTGAGTTGTCGTTCGCATCAAGTACAAAAACTGTCACAAGGGTACTACTACTTTGTGGAGGAGAACCACCATCAGTTGCTTTTATCTGAAACTGAAACATTTTTAATTCCTCATAATCAAAAGATTTAAGTCCATATACATCTCCAGTTGCAGAATTCACATTGATGGAAAGAGAAGCAGGCATGCCGTTGATTTGATGGTCCAATAATGAATAGGTTATTTGTCCAGATTCATTTAAGTCGCTATCAAAAGCAGAAACAGTGATTATCAAAGATCCGGGAGGTCCATTTTCAGTTATGCTAGCTGCGAAAATGTTTTTTGTAAAAATAGGCGAGTTATCGTTCACGTCGGCTACCTGCACTGAAATTACGGTGCTACTTGACAACGGAGGAGAGCCCTCGTCTGTGGTTACAACTGTAATATTATATTCCGAGCAACTTTCTCGATCCAATTTACCATCGAGTATTAATGAGTAATACTTTTTATACGATGCGCGCAACACGAACGGGGTGTTACCCTGGATGTAACATTGCACATTTCCATTTTTACCGCTATCTTTATCAGAAACCGTGAACAGGGCGATGACAGTACCACGTTCTTCGTCTTCCTTAACTGGGCTGGACAATGATGTCACCGTAACTTCGGGAATATTGTCGTTGACGTCAATCACCTCAACAAGTACTTTACAATGCGCAGCCATTGGCACCGGCCCTTTATCTTCAGCTTGAACTCGAAGTTCAAAGGAATTCTTGCTTTCAAAGTCCAATGGTCTTTTAACTGTTATTTCACCGGTGAGAGAATCGATGTCAAACGTATCATAAAAACTCCCCTTGGCGCTGAAAGAATACACGATTTCAGCATTTTTTCCTTCATCTGGGTCGGTGGCATTAAGTTTAACAAGTAACGTTTTCAGCGGTACGTTTTCAAACACAGATACTTTATATACAGGGCTAGTAAACACTGGAGCATTGTCGTTAATGTCTAATACATTTACGGTTATAACGGAAGTTCCAGATTTCGGTGGATTGCCGCCATCGAAAGCTGTTAGTATTAACTGAATTGAAGGCTGAACTTCACGATCCAAAGCCTTTTTAAGAACGAGTTCAGTCGATTCACTTAAATCGTTGGGAGTCTGTAAAATAAAATACTCATTTGGACTGATTTCGTATTTACTAACAGAGTTTATGCCAATATCTAGATCATGAGCACTCTCTAGAGGGAATCGTGCTCCTGGCACAGTTAACTCTGCAATGTTTAAAAATGCAGACTCGTCGGTGAAGGCCGGAGCATTATCGTTTATATCTACAACGCAAATTTCAACACGGTGTAATTGTAGCGGATCATCAATAATAGCCTCTAAAGGAAGGCAACATTCAAGATTATCTGAGCAAAGCCCTTCTCTGTCTATTCTGTCATTCACATACAAAATCCCAGTCTCAGTATTTACCTCAAAATATCTTCTCCTGGATGTAGATGCAATTCTGAATTTGCGAGATTTTAATTGCTGTACACCCAGATTGAGATCCTTGGCTAAATTTCCAACAAAGGTTCCCTGATCGAGTTCTTCTGAAATGGAATAAACAATCTGTCCGGAAGTTATATCCCAAATGTGTAGCAGCAACATAAAAATGCCAGTAATCCTGTCGTTTGCCATTTAATTCGGCGCAGTCCAAACAGCCGTCACAAAATAACTCACAAAGATAAAAATAAAATAGTGTTAACGAAGGAAAATACACCGCTCATAAAGTGTCATTCCATAAAAAATATTCACATTCAGTCTCGAGCTGGAGCTATTACAGTTTTATGTTTAAAAAATGTCAGAGCCTTTATTCTGAAAAGGTGGAGCTGAGGCAGACCGCATGTGTTTTATCAATGTTGGTAAATAGCGACATCTATTGACTTGAAGTAGAACTTAATCTTCACTCTGCATTGTAACCAGAGATACAAAGGCGATACGGAGGGAAATTCCTTATCTCAATAGCAGCATGACGTATGTTATATACTATTTTCTTTTTTTACTTAAAAGAAATTACATTTATGCTCTTTATACGTAATCATATTTACAAAATGAAGGAAACAGAAACGGCGATTTAAGAATATCAAAAAAAATATTTTGGGGTGTACATAGGGGAATCTGTGGCTGTCATCTCTTTTTGCACATTAAACACAAATAATAATGATAAAGCTATACGAATTGATGGACTACGTTTAAACAGGCAATTCACTGACAAAAAGAAAAAAAAAATGTACGTTTGAAGGGGCAAAATGACTACCGTAAGTATGGACAGTGAATAATGTCACCAACAAAACCATGAATAAAATTAGGTTTTGCTTCAGTATTTTTCAAGCTGTATCCGCCTTCTTATTAATTTATTTAAAGTTATACCGTGTGTTTTTGTTTACTTTAAATTGAACTTGAATTTGCCAGGGTACCAGGATCTATAAGAGAGATCCAATTAAGCAACTTTAACAGTTGCATCCAAGAAATGAACAGATTTATTTGAATGTAAAGCAGTAATGCTCTTCACCTCTTGCTATTTGTAGATTAAATGCAATTTGGTCATCTCCTGCCTCATCCACTTTTTAAAAAACACAGTCTCAACTAAACACCTTTTGATAGCATTTTTCAGTTTTAGGAAGTCTTCTGTCTTCTTGCTAGATCTACTATATCTTCCTCTTGCTCTCCTAGTAGAAGATCAGAAACAATTAATTGTCACTGTGCTGCCTGCCTTCTAGAAACATTGTGGATCTGCCATCCTTTTTTTCCAAGGCTCCACTTAGTAATGTTCAGTTTGGTACCTTTGCCTTATGCAAATATTTTACAAAACAGCATTTATTTTGAAATGCTGTATGTTAGTCAAGATGTATAACATTTTGGCTGCTCTATGTAGGGGTGTCCCTCACATCCAAGATGTAACAGAATACAATTCCATTTGTCTTTTGCAAGTGTGGATTTGAACATACTGCCATCTATTTTCTAATCCATTTAATCGAAAGTAGGGTAACAGGAAAGCCAAAGCTTATCCCAATAAGCAGCGGACACAAGGTAGGAAACATCACTCGGGGAACCAGTCCATTACGGTGTATGTGAAAATTAGCATTCTTTTCTATGTAACCTTGAACAAGAAAAATGTTTGAAATATGGACTCTGAAAATGAAAGAAGAGTGACAAAGCAGAGTCTGTCTGTCTATAATTTCTTATTTGTTAGATGCTTTTATCCAAGGGAACTTACAACATTTATATTACAACCTGGTGCATTTTTTTTTTTTTTTGGTTTTCCAATTGGAGCACAGGCAGGTCAAGTGACTTGCTCAGGGTCACACAGTGTCTATAGTGGGATTTGAACCCACAACCTCAGGGTTTGAAGTCTAAAGCTTAAATCACTGTGCCACACCATCTTGCTTCTCTCTCTCTCTCTCTCTCTCTCTCTCTCTCTCTCTCTCTCTCTCTCTCTCTCTCTCTCTCTCTCTCTCTCTCTCTCTCTCTCTCTCTCTCTCTCTCTCTCTCTCTCTCTCTCTCTCTCTCTTTACAATTTCAGGAATTTGCTGTATAATTTATGTCATTTGCCTTTTGGCAAAAGGAGTGTGTTTCTGTGGCTGAAGAGTTGGACTTGAAGGTATAAAATATTATCTGCATATCCCTTATACTTATCTGTTTACAGTAGTACTGATGTTTAAGGTACAGAGGAATGTGAACATTATGCATTTTGATGATGTAGTTCACTTTTATGCACTTCATTACTTTCTTATTTGTGCCTTTGATATTTGATAATGATTGAAAATGTTATATTATCCTGGTGTGAATAAGTGTGGATGCACGAGTGAGTGAGCTTTACAATAAACTCCAATTTCATCCCGAGCTAATTCCTACACAGCTCTCAAACCTAAAGGGATAGGCATTAAAACAATTAGATTTTAGAAAAAAATATATAAATATTACCAGTTGGAAAATTTAAATTTACCTACTAAACCCAATGATTTCATGACATTAAACAGTACACTTTTGTGTTTGACAAATGCAATTCTGGGTGAAAAGAGAAAACCAATGATACTTGAGTACCAGCTTATATTTTCTAAATGCTGCTTGTTTGTAGTTTTCACTTGGGGATGCAGCAACAAACACCAGTGCAGTTATCCATAAAACGCACAGGCATGACATTTTGAACAGTTAGCTTTGTAGGCGTACTGTTTTGTGGGATAAAGAGAGAGCAGCACTACACAATAAAGATTTTTCAAGGTTGTGCAACAATATAGTGACTATATTTTTAAATCATTATTTTTTAAAATCTTTCATTTTACTCAATAAAACTCTTTAAAAAAAACAAATATTTAGTAGAGACTAGACACTGAAACTTTATGCGCAGATGTTAAGTTTGGAAGTTTGGCATTCCTCTAAAGTAAGAAAATGGGAGTCTCTTAGTTTAAATGGCAAGTTGGAAAAAATTCTTAAAAGTTACAAAAAAATGTAATTTTACAGTATTCATTTGATTAGCAACAGATAATATTGTTTCTAAATGCTCTTAATTTTAAATTGAATAAATATTCTGGAAAATAGAAGGTTTGAAAAAGTTATCATATGCAATTAATTATTATGCTGCTTTAGGATGTGAATACTGAAAATTACATGTGCATACAGATTACTAAATGTAAGCATATTAAGTTTGTTGTTATTAAAAAAAATCTTTTGTTGCTAGTTTTCTTTCTTGCACATTCATATCAGTTATTAACAAGTGCTCAATTTAAATGAAGGATGAAATATGTTGAAAGATATATTTTATATTTAGACTTGCATGGAAATTATAAACAGAAAAGAATTCTCAACAAACAATGATACACATTGCTGAAATTTGGAAATGAAGTTGTTTCTTCTTCTTTTTTTAAAAAAAGATATTTCATCTAGGTGGTTCAGTGGTTAGTGTGGCTGTTTCGCAGCTCTAGAGCCCTGGATTCGAATTCTGCCCAAGGTATTGTCATATTGTTTAAATATCTCTTGAATGTTCACACCCTTCAAAATAAAGGTGCCAAAATGGTTTGTTAGACTGATGCCATAGGGGAACTAGTTTTTGTTCCCAAAAGAACCATGCCCTGGTTCCATAAAGAACTTTTATATATAATGAAAGTATATCATGCATATTTGGCAGATACCTTTATCCATTGCATTTTGCATTATTTGGCATACAATTGGTTACATTTCTTTTGTTTTTCTACTTAGAGCACAGGCAGGTGAAGTGACAAGCCCTTGGCCACTCAGGGTCAGGTGCAGAATCTGTTCCCAAAACCTTAGGGTTTGCTGTCTAAAGCCTTTACTCATACACCATACTCACTCACTACCTGATAAAATAAGGCAACATAAATAGACTTAAGTAAATGCTAAAAGATTTTTAAAACACCAATGTGTTCCTGATTTAAAAGGGCTCCTACTGCATATAACAACACGGGCTGGGTTTAGTTTTTCTAGATCTATTACTGTCATCCCAGTTAGCTTACTATACATTAAAAATGACATTTCTGTCCACATATTAGTAACCTTATAAAAATCATTTGCAGAGAACCAATCTCAGACTCAAATTGCTCTTTGTCAAGTAATGGTTCAACATGGGACCACACATCCCAGTAAAATGCCAACAAGTGTGTATATGGATTTTTCACCTCACCTCTCATTTAAATGTTAAATGCGTTAGTGTTGAGTCAGTGATTCAGGGTGCGTGCTGTACGTGAGTTTACTGCTAGTTTCTGTCTTTGAAGGGCAGACTGTTAAAACATATATTAGTTGTCAAGAAATAACTCATAAGCTACATAAATGTCAAATTGTGGTATGCAAAAGCAAAACCATTGCTTCCAAAAAAAAAAAAAAAAATACTCTGTATGAAAATATAAATATGTAGTATAAACCAATATGCAAACAAACAAAAAAATAAATCAAATGCTCGAATTTAAAGTTGAATTGAAACGAACGAGATTTTGTGCACTAATGTTTTCAGGAGACTTCACAATGTAGTTTTTCGAAAACAGTACCCTGGACAGCTCTCACGAGCGGCAGTCACATGCTGGTAAGTAGGCGGGTCACAGAAGGCTTTAGAGCAGGAATTGGAGTAAACAGAAAAAGTGCGCCGATGACAATCAGCGGCTTTCAACGTTTATCCGCCTGCTGTGATCCCTGCAGCAACGATTAATTATATATACAAGCAATTGATTGTCCTTTGAGAATGAAGTTTCGCTTGTCATTTCAGTGTCCACGGTCAGCTAACTTTGCGCGCATTTATTGTATTCACTCCATACTAAGCTAAGGGTGCTATCTAATTAAATAAACGATTAAAGTTTGGAAAATTGCACTCTGTTTTTAAGTTTTTATTTTTTTAGCTTAGCCTAAGGCCATTATGAAATTAAATTTTATCCTGAATGATTTTAGTGAGGAGATTATTAAGAATGTGTTAAATTGTAGATATCTGCATGTAGAATATAGGATGTAGGATGGCATTATAATTTAAGAAGGTATGCTGTTTACCAATATTTTAAAACTTGTTCTTTGAATTTAATTTGTTGAATTGTTTTGATTTAACATATTCCTTTGCTGGGTTGTAGATATACTCTTACCTTAAAAATATTAATAACCAAAACTACAAGAAAATTGACAAATACAGTATAGCAGACCGACCTTAATACTTGTAGTTTACTTTTGATGGCGGCTTCAAATTGATAATTGGAAGAAATAATGAGCTGATGTTTAAAAGGATAAAACACAAAAAAGTATAATAGATAGCACAACATCAGATTGTTTGGGGGAGGGATTCTAAACATTTATCCAGGCAGGTTTTTAACTCACATAATCCAGTACAAGGTTAAAAACAAATCTAAAGCCTCTTCTGGCTCCATTTTACTAAGAACGGAAGTTAGCATAGAATACGAGGTGTGGCAGAAAAGTAATGAGACTGGCAACACTGCAAGCGATCAGGCAACGCTGCGCTGTTGTCCTTGATAGAGCACGTGTATCAGTACCCTCCCATAGCTCAGTGCGAGTTTCAACTCCTTCCGTTAACTACGTGATTTTTGTGACTGCTATTAGCGAAGTTGTGTTTTTGGTTGTGCGTCACGCAAAATGGAAAAGCGGAATTTGGAGCAACGTTGTGCCATTAAACGGCAAGTGTGACGTTTGAAAAGTTAAAACAGGCTTTTGGGGAACATTCTTTATCCCGAGCTCAAGTTTTTCGCTGGCACAAATCATTTTTGGAAGGCAGAAAACACGTTGAAGATGAACACCGTTCAGGGAGGACTTCAACTTCGAAAACCAATGAAAACATCGAACGTGTGAACACTCTTGTGAGATCAGATCATCGTTTAACATTAAGAATGTTGAGTGAACAATTAAATTTGAACAGATTTACCGTTCATCAAATTTTGACTGAACATTTGCACATGCGAAAGGTCTGTGCCAAAATGGTGCCGAAAAACTGCCCTCTCCATAACAGAATTTTTGACCTCAAAAGGCATTCCTGTGGTTCCCCAGCCCCCTTATTCACCTGACCTCAGTCCGTGTGACTTTTTCCTAAACTGAAAAATGTCCTCAAAGGACGTCATTTCGGGACTTTAGAAAACATCCAAAAGAGTGTAACGGACATGCTGAAGACCATACCGGTTGAAGACTTCCAGCGCTGCTACCAACAGTGGGAACAACGTCTCCATCGGTGTGTAGCTGCCCAAGGGAACTACTTTGAAGGGGATAACATTGATGTTTGAAAAAAATAAAAAACTTTGGTAAATAAAAAATCAGTCTCATTACTTTTCTGCCACACCTCATATATTAGCAAATACTTAATGCAAGCAACAATACTCACATCGTAAAGCATGCAAACACCTTAAATACATCTTGAAATCCTGTATTAGATAAGTCACACAATCATGCAGATACAAGGACAACATGGCAACTCCACATAGACGGTGGTTTAGTAAATATCTGAATGTGGACTCTTGGATCAGTCAGGCAGTAGCACTAACAACTGTCACACCCAGTTGAGGCTCATCAGGTTTAGAAACCTATAGGCTTCACCTAATTCGACTAGACATCTCATTTTTATGCATTTTCTACCAGGATTTAACAAAATGTTCTATTTTTAATTGGCTGGTGAGTTTAACTGATGAGCACAAAACTCATTTTTCTGCTTGCCACGGTGACAACCCTAGAACTCACTGGTCCTAATAATGAAGCCATCAACTTGAATGACAATGCTTTCAGTACAGGAAAAGGCTGGAAAGTCTCCAGGTTGAACTCAGAGGTTCCAACCCACAAAAAAATCCATCCACTGTCAAAGATAAAATCCATGTTTAGGTAAAGTTTAATGGGGCTACAAACAATGAGTTTCAATTCACACCCAATAGGTTAGGTAATAACCTTTAAAACAGAAAGGAAGATGAGACATTGACCAGGCTGTGATCAATGCTTCCTCCAGAATATTTGAGATCAGTAAAAAGTGAAGAGTACACTCCTAAACCCTGTAGATATGCCCTCTTTGGAGCAGGGAGTGCCAGCAGCACTGGTTTGGGTTGGGACCATATCTGTGGCTGAGACTGCTGTGTTGGTTACACATTTCCAATGGCATTTTCTTTTCAGTCAAATGAATAAAGTTAGTATTTGTCATAAAACATCATGAAGACAAATACAATACAAACTGGACAGACAGCATTTTGGCTAATGGCACTTTCTATTAAATAACAAAGTATCAAAGTGATTTAATACAGACTCTGGAAATGGGTATATAATTGGACACCTTCAGATATTTTCAGAAATGTCTTTATCCAGGAAAAAGCAAATACTCAGCACTATAGAAATCTAAAGCTAAAAGGGAAGGTTAAACACATAGCTACACTACAACATTTAAAATGGTTATTTTATATGAAAGCATGTGAGCTAAAAAAAAAAAAAATGTGTGTGATTATTTTTTTTTCACGTTATAATTGTTTAAATTCCTGTTAGATCAAAATTCACAGCTGCGCATTTCTGACTATTAAAAGTCCAAACAAATATAATCTGTAAATTTTCTAAAAGTAACAGACATCAAAATTTGCCAGTTTTAATTTAACACCTAATGCCATACATACTGTAAATAATGTAGAACCAGTGTCTGCTAAATTTTGGGCAGATTTCTCATTTGTAGAAGGGAAGTCAAAATTTTTCATTCCAATTGTTTTCCATTTGAGGAACTTTATTTAGTTACAACACATTTGCTTTATCAGGGAAGTTTTGCTACATGGCATTTTTGGGACTTGCTATGGGTATCATCAGAAAAACCTCCGAATTAATTTAATGACCACACATGCACCTTTATTCGATCCTGAGCACTGCCAGGGTGCCACACTAACTGCTCAAAAAATTAAAGAAACACTTTGAAAACACATCAGATCTCTTTGGGTAATGGGGCTGAATTCAAAGACACCCCAAAAATTAAAGTGAAAAAAGAATGCAGCAGGCTCAGAATCTCAGTCAGTAGTTTATATGGCCCCCACATGCTTGTATGCATGCCTGATAACGTTGGGGGGTCATGCTTCTAATGAGATGACAGATGGTGTTGTGGGGGATCTCCTCCCAGATCTGGACCAGGGCATCACTGAGTTCCTGGACAGTCTGAGGTGCAGCCTGGCGGCGTCGGATTGACCCAAACTTAATGTCCCAGAGGTGTTCTAATGGACTGACTTCAGGCGAGTGAGTGTGGGGGCCAGTCAATGGTATTAATTCCTTCATCCTTCAGGAACTGCCTGCGTACTCTCACTACATGAAGCCTGGCATTGTCGTGCACCTGGAGGAACTCAGGACCCACTGCAACAGCTTATCTTATCTTATAGGGTCTGACAATGGGTCCAAGGATGTCATCCCGATACCTAATGGCAGTCAAGGTGCCGTTGTCTAGCCTGTAGAGATCTGTGCGTTCCTCCATGGATATGCCTGCCCAGACCATCACTGACCCACCACCAAACCGGTCATGCTGAACAATGTTACAGGCAGCATAATATTCTCAATGGCTTCTCCAGACCCTTTTATGTCTTTCACATGTGCTCAGGGTGAACCTGCTCTCATCTGTGAAAAGCACTGGGTACCAGTGTTGAATCTGCCAATTCTGGTATTCTATGGCAAATGGCAATCGAGCTCCATGGTGCCGGGCAGTAAGCACAGGGCCCACTAGAGGATAACGGGTCCTCACGCCACCCTCATGAAGTCTGTTTCTGATTGTTTGGACAGAGACATTTCACACCAGTGCCCTGCTGGAGGTCATTTTGTAGGGCTCTGGCAGTGCTCATCCTGTTTCTCCTTGCCCAAAGGAGCAGATACTGGTCCTGCTGATGGGTTAAGGACCTTCAACGGCCCTGTCCAGCTGACCTAGAGTAACTGCCTGTCTCCTGGAATCTCCTCCATGCCCTTGTGAATGTGCTGGGAGAAACAGCAAACCTTCTGACAATGGCACATATTGATGTGCCATCCTGGAGAAGTTGGACTACCTGTGCCACCTCTGTAGGGTCCAGGTACCGCCTCATGCTACCAGTAGTGACACTGACTGTAGCCAAAGGCAAAACTAGTGAAAAAACAGTCAGAAAAGATGAGGAGGGAAAAATGTCAGTGGCCTCCACCTGTTACACCATTCCTGTTTTGGGGGTCATCTCATTGTTGTCCCTCTAGTACATCTGTTGTTAATTTCATTAACACCAAAGCCACTTAAACTGATTAACAAGCCCCTCTGCTACTTAGCAGACCAGATCAATAGCCCAGAAGTTTCATTGACTTGATGCCATACTCTGATTAAAAAGTGGTCTTTTAATTATTATGATATATATATGTGTGTGTGTGTGTGTGTGTGTGTGTGTGTGTGTGTGTGTGTGTGTGTGTGTGTGTGTGTGTGTGTGTGTGTGTGTGTGTGTGTGTGTGCGTGTATGTAGATAGATATGTAGCACACAAGTATGGGTATATTTATACACATATATACATACATACATACATTTTTCTTATAAATACACATTAAAAATTCTTTTAAGCCCATTTGAGGTTAATTTAACTCTAGTACTTTTGCTGTAGAAAAACTTTCAAATAATCGGGTCTTGTGCAGTAAAGCCATTTCTCTCATTTATCCATGGATGAGATGCCATTCCATATTAGTTCATTGCAGGGCTTTGTGTTATTAATTTGTCTAAATATATAATTCTCTTTGTCAGAAGCAATCTGTCCATAAAAACATTAAAGACACTACCTTCCACAACAAACATTAAAACAAATACTGACATGTGTGTGTGTGTATTTATCTTTGCTATTGTTTCTCAGGTTAACCATTGTTTTTGCCACTTGTGGCTGTAGAATTCTTCATACTCTCTGATGATTGACTTCAGAAGTAACGCCCAAGAAAAACTTGAGATTTCAAATGACAATAACAAATGTACTAGAAAGAAACAAAATGTAGTCTGTTTAACTTTTTGTTTGCAAAAAGAATTTTACAACAGTCAATTGATAAAGGCTGCTGGCTAAAATAGCTTGCTGACATGTAGGATTAAAGAAACTTGAATGAATTACCCAGAAACCAGAACTAACATCAGCACATAGATAAATGTATTTTTGCAGAAGAAGTGGTCCAGGGCTAGGCAAAAAAACATATCTCATTATATAGGAGAGGTATGTCTATGATATGCTAAGGCATTTGGATGTTGACCAGAGTTGTTGCATTTAGCAGTTAACCCCATACAAATAATACTGGTGAGTAAAAACAAAAAAACTATTATGGTCCAGTTTGTTATTCAAAATTAAAACAGTATCTAAAGCAACAGAAAGCAATTCACCTCAAAAAATAATGAGAAAAATTCTCTTCATAATGTTTAAATGTGGAGTGACAATCTATATATTAATGTATCACAACATTGAAACTTTTCACAAAAATTGCTTGGTGGCTGTTTAATGTTGTGTTTGTACAGAGAATCACATGTAACTGTCATACAGTCAGGCTCATAAATCTAACACTTCTTTCTAAAATAGTTTGGTAATGTGAAAGCAAAAAGAAAGCAAGAAATTTGAACTAAACATTCAGAATGCAGAGCTGACACTGGCACATATGTTACTGTATTCTCAGAGAACAAGAGGTACAGGCCAAGAGAGAAAAACACACACAATGTCATCAAGTTTTTTCTCCCTGATACACTAGTGCAGGGGTGTCAAACTCCAGTCCTAAAGGGCCGCAGTGGCTGCAGGTTTTTATTCCAACCATCTTCTTAATTTGTCCCCACTTTTTGCTGCTAATTACTTCTTCTAATTGACTTGACTCAGGCCCTTTAGTTGTTTTGATTTCCTTAATTAGCAGCCAAACAATAATGAGACACAAAACAAGCTGCCACATCACACAATATCTGAAAATAAAGAAAGGTGAAGGTCTCAGTAAGGTTGATCTCTCAAATCACCAAAACACTTTGATGATGTTCTTATAAAAAACAGAAAATCAACAGTTTCGGAAATGTCAGCTGTGGCAAAACGAGAGCAACAACAAGCTGTGGCATTAAATAACAAGTTTAATTAACAGCAAGAATTGGCTTCTCATTAAGAAACTGGTTGGAGTTTGAAGCCCCAGTTTAGCTGGTCATCTCTTGGCTTGTTTCACGTCTCATTTCTGTTTGGCTGCATTTTAATAAGGAAACGAATCAATTCAGAGGACTGAATCCTTCTAACAAGGCTAATAAAATGTGAATTAGCAGTGAAAACAGGTCACTGATTAGGAAAAGGGTTAGAATGAAAACCTGTAGCCGCTGTGGCCTTCCAGGCCTGCAGTTCAACACCTGTGCACTAGTGGTTCTAAATGCTGGCAAATGTGGCTGCAATAAGCAGTTTAACTCATGCAAATAAAGTTATTTTGCATTTGCAAGGTCTCAAAAATCAAACAGAAATACCATGGACCCCTCTTATTGTCCAAAAGCATATCACAAGCTAAAAAAAAAACAAAACACATTCATCCCAAAAAGTACTGATAAAAATTCTATTGACAAAGATGCTCATAAGAGTGACTGTTACTTGCATTATGAAAACAATTCACAAAAAGGTATTTTGTGAATGCTTTTCATTATATAACACCTACATTTAATAAACTTTGGTATTATCTTAATCTTTAGTAATGAAACTGAACTACATATTCCAAGGCAATAGCTTAGCAAAACAAAAAGGTGATATTGAAAATTAAAATCCAGAAGTAAATAAACTAAAGACAACAGCTGGTAAATGGAAGACATAAAGCAGCTGGTGCATAAGAAGCTGCCATTTTGCAAACGTTCTTAACATGAATATTACTCACCACTTGGGCAATTTTAATTCCACTGTCGGACACGAGAAGAGTATTTGTATTGCTTCCCACCTCCACCATGCTGTCCCTGTTCATTCCTGGTCCAATAAACACCAGCTGTTTGTCTCCTGTCTGGTAATGAAAAAGAGATCCACTAACTTCTGCGTAGTTGGCGCCATCTAAATACTTGTCACTTATTAAACTGTGCTGTGCCTTGTGACACTGGAAGCCAATAAGGGTAATGATACTGACTATAAATAAAAATGATACCGAACCCAAGACGATAATCAAATAAAATGTCATTTTACTGTCTTGTTTTTCTTCTGTAGTGCTGCTTTTAATTTCAGAAAAAACTTGAGATTCCGTGTTTTCAGCTCCTGTCACAATAACTGTAGCAGACGCAGAATATGAAACACAACCGCTGTCTTTCACCAATATAATAATTTTTTGCACAGTGACATCGGATTCCGTAAAAGCACGGAGAGTTCTAACTTCCCCCGTATAGCGCCCAACACTAAAAAGAGACTGGTCAGTGACCTCTTCCAGAGAAAACGAAAGCCAAGCGTTATATCCCACATCGGCATCATAGGCTCTGATTCTTGTCACCAAATATCCCGCTTTTACATTTCTAGGGACCGTCTCTTCCACAACTGCCGTTCCATTCATTGTTAAAGGAAACACGATTACTGGCGGATTGTCATTTTGATCCAAAATAAAGACAGTGACAGTTATGGTAGTGCTGAGCGGTGGTACTCCGGAATCTTTGGCTACAACACTGAAGGTAAAGCTTTTCAACTCTTCAAAGTCAAAGGATGTAAAACAAATTACTTGTCCATTGTCAGAACTAATACTGAGAAAAGGCAGCACGGGCTTCTCCACAGCTTCATTTTTATCTAAAGCATACGTGATGAGGGCGTTTTCATTCGTATCGGCATCCACTGCACTTACTGCCAGTATTGAAGCTCCAGGAGTGTTATTTTCCTCGATGTAAAAAACGTAAGGGTCTTGTAAAAATTTAGGAGAGTTGTCATTCACGTCCAACACGTTAATTAGAACAGTTTTATAAGATGACAGAGAAGGCTGTCCAAAGTCTTTCGCAGTTATCGTTATGTTATACTGGGATTCAGACTCTCGGTCAAGTCGTGAATTAGTTAACAAAGAATATAAATTTTGCTGAGGCGATGGCTTCAGTTCAAATGGCATATGATCGGAAGACTGGCATGTTATTTTGGAATTAGGGCCAGAATCAAGGTCAGTAATGCTGATTAGTCCGACTACTGTACCTGGCTTTGCGTCTTCGAAAACGGAACTCGAAAATGATGTCACTTCTATTATGGGCGCGTTGTCATTCTTATCTGTAATTTTGATTAATACAGTGCAGATACTGCTCATTGGCATGTGTCCCCTGTCTGTAGCTTTCACGTCAAGCTCATAGAGTTCTTTCTCTTCAAAATCAATCACCCCATTAACTGTAATCTGTCCGGTATGCACATCAAGTTGGAACATTTCAGACACTTCATCAGGACTTGAATTCTCAAATGAATAAATGATGTCACCATTGCTGCCTTCGTCTAAATCCGAGGCGTCTACCTTGAGAACAAGGGTGCCCACTGCTACATTTTCCTCCAGTGTTACGGAATAAATCTGTTTGTCAAAAACGGGTACGTTATCATTAACGTCACCAACTATGACAGTAATATTTAAATTCCCAGACCTGGGTGGATCTCCCCCATCATAGGCCGTGAGCAAAAAATCATGTCGTTCTTTCTCTTCTCTGTCAAAAGGTTTTTGCAGCACTAACACTGGAATTTTGTTTTTCTTGCTACGCTCTTCGATCTCGAGATTAAAATAATCATTTGGATTTAGTCGATAAAATTTTAATGAATTTACACCGCTATCGGGGTCGTAGGCCCCCTGTAATGTAAAACGCGACCCAGCTGGAGTTGTTTCTGTAATTTCTAGTGTTTTTCTCTTTTCCTGAAATGCAGGAGAGTTATCATTTATATCTATTATTTCAATTTCTACGTGATGTACCTCTAGAGGATTTTCAATAGCAATTTTAATACTAATCAAACAAGCCTTGTCTTTGTCACACAGCGCTTCTCTGTCAATGATTTCATTTACAAACAGGACTCCGGTCTTGTGATTTACCTGCAGCAGCTGCTGTTTTGATCCTGAAATCACACGTAATCCACGGCCATGAAGATTTTTAATATCGAGACCCAAATCCTTAATAACGTTTCCGATGATTGTCCCGGGAATTGACTCCTCAAGAACAGAATAACGTAAGTGCGCGGACGCACTTTTCCAGAAGCAAAGAAGAAATGTCGAAAGCAGAACAATCCTGATGTAGCCACGCAGTCCCTTCATCGTTAGCTTATTAGAAAAACAGATCTTTTCTCACGTTGATCTTCTTTCAAATTAACACTTCTGTATTCCAGTCACTTTGGTTTTTACACAATTTTAAAGAAACTATCCTGTTTACAACCAAGTGCCATTTAAAAACAAAACCAGGCAATCCTCTCTGGAAAAGAAAAAAAGCATTTTGGTGGAGGGAGGGCTTTACATTAATGATTCCTAACTAACGGCACCGGTGGAAGGTTGGATGGCAGTGACACCTTGTGTTTGTTTTAGAAATTGCACTGACTCTTATGGATTGTTTTGCTTGTCATAAAATACTTTATATACAAATGTTTATACATTGTTTTCTACGGATTATTTCATATTTTACTACATTTCCAATGATGAGTCTAAAATCGAAACGTTTTCTATAAAATTTAAAATAGAAACTCTTCAAGTTAAAATAAGACTTTTCACATCAGAGACGTCCATAAGAATTAGTTATAGAATTAGTTCAAATAAACATAGCTAATTGTTTTGTTAAGTTAGTTAAGTTCATCATGTTATATCTACATCTGTTTATGAGCTTATTGATTTTTTTTTTAACTTGCATGGACACAGTTTGTGGCTTCAGATATTCAAAATCTCATTTTTGTGAACTTTACTCACAGGATGATTTAAATATCTCTGGTTTAACATTGTGGGAATGAGATGTGCTGTAAGAGTGGCAGACTGTTGTGAAAGGCACTATTAATAAAAGATATGAAATAATTTTTATATAAACACTATTCTGTTTAACCTATTTTCCATCCTTTTGTTATCAGAACCATTAAATCCAGTTCATTGTCACTTTTAAAAATACTGGTTCATTAATGGCATTTTTTGTTTGGTTACGGGGTTGTATGGTTACTCATATAACTATTGCCTGACTAAGCACCACCTTATTCTAGGATGGGTTCTTTGCATATGATGTTTGTTGTTTGTGCTTTGTAAATCTTCCTAATAGACAAACAAAACCTTTATCATATGGTAGGCTACCTAGCAGGACCCCATCAGATTAAGACAAACTCCAATTAGTCTGCTTTGTTGTTTGCAGCAAGAGTCCTTTTAAAATCATAACCCATTGGTATTTCAAAAGTCATCTATTCACAATCTATTCATTGTTTCTTACTGTACAGAACCTATTACAGATTTATATAAATAAAGATTCTTTCTTGAACCTTTATGTGGATGAATCTATTGGGAACCAAAAATCTTTCCCCTATGGCACAACTCCAAAGAACAAATCCTGCACCTTTATTATTAAGAGTGGTCACGATTTGGAAGAAATCTGTCCTAGCAGCATTGGTTGAAGGGTTGGAAATATGCACAATAGTCACTTATTAAGGCTTTCTTGAACACTCACTGAAGCTAACCTGATAACATCAATGCAGATTTATAAGATAACACACAAATCATACGTTCTCTAAACACACAGCACCCAAACCAGCTTCTGAACCCAGCACTTTTGAGCCAATTAATCACTGTTAGATTACATAAAAGAAAAAAGCAGCATACATGACTAATGAAATTTATTTTCTTTCAGAAATGTATTTACTTTGCTAATTTTTAGTACAGAACTGGAGTATTTGCTTTTCATCTTGTATGTTGTTATATGATTACAGTATATCTAAAATCTTACATTAGCAGGGCTTTGTTGTCATAAGTTGTTCATATTAATTGTTGACATCTATTTGTACTTCATTGTTTAATATGTGTAACAGCCAGTCTTAAAAGTTAATGTTAAAATCACATAATTATTTGCTTAAGTAGACTGTAATGTTAACTTCATATAGTTGCTTAGATAATAGTATGATCTTTTCCCCTGTAGGCTAACATATATAAAAGAACATTCTCAGCAATTTCTGTAATAACAGAATGTTAATTAATCAATTAGGAGTATGGTCATTCTGGTAGTAGCATAGCCTTTAGATTTACTTACAAATAAAACAATGACAAAGTTTTCTGACCATATACTCTGATGACTGTATGACCATATACAGTATATAGAGAAACATACATGTAAGTCTTAAACAGAAACAAATTATGATACCACTTTTCCTGTTTTTTGTATTAGTATTTTTACTTTGAATTTTGTATGCACTGTTTTTGCTTTTACATTTACTAAAACATTTGATACTTGAACTGTGCAGTTATTGCCTGAATCATTCTGTGAAGTAAGCCTAAGCTGTAGAATTTTGGAAACTATGAGCAAACACGGTTACAAAATATAAAAGCTGTTTGGTTTTGTGGTATACTGCAGTTAATTAAAACTCAATGAAGAGTGCTATATGGGATAAACTGATTTGAAATTAATTAAAAAATGTGAATCAGATGACCAGGCATTAGTATTTGCTCACTTTACTAACTAATATACGCAGGTATAAGACCAATTTTCCACATAAACTGCAATTAGGCAAAAAACATTATTTTCCCTTATTAAGCATTTGTATAATTTGAATTTTTAAAAAGTGCTTCCTTTTATATATAAAGAGATTTTTTTAAACATATGGAAAGGTATTTAAAAATAAAGTACAGCAGATTTTTAACTATTGGTCTGCCATTCCTGCATTTTACAGCCCACTAAATCCAAGTTCATGGGCTATCCAAGCAAACAGGGATTAGCCCTGAAAATGGTATCAGTGCATCAGAGGGAAGATCTCTTGCACACACCCATTTTTATCTAATCCAGACATGTTTAAGTGTCACTGAATAAGACATTAACATAAGACATTTGAAAAATGAGAGGAGACTACTCAGTCCATCAAGATTGTTTGTTTAGTTAACGGCTGAGCTGTCCCAATACCTCATGCAGATACTTTTTAAACATTATCAAGGTTTCTGCTTCAACTACATTGCCTGGTATTTTGTTTCAGATTCCCACAACTCTGTACATAAAGAAGTGTGCTCTTGCTTCAGTCCTTTAGTCTGCTTCATCAATGTCTTGCAAACTTTGTAGATCTGGATTAGGTCCCCATACAGTCTCCTGTGGTCCAAACTAAACAGGTTTATTTCTCAAAGTCTGTCACAGTAGAACATGTCCTTAAGTCCTGGGATACACCTTTTTGCTCTTCTCGGCACAGCTCCAAATGCTGCTATGTCGTTATTTTACTGTGGTAACATGAACTGCATACAACACTCCAGATGCGGTATTACTAGTCCGTTATATAGTCTGAGCAGAACATTTATTTATACTTACAGTAACTTTAATGATATAAACTAACATTTTATTTGCTTGTTTAATCACTTGTACATGTTGCTTAGATGATAAAAATGCTGTGTCAACATAAACCTCTAAATCCTTTTCAGTGGTTGCTTCCTTCAGGACCATGTCTTCAATCTTGTGTTTAGCATTGATTTTCTTTTTGCCTACATGTAGAAGTTTCTACATTAAATTAATATTTCTAAGTGTGTCCAGTTCTGTAGCTTGTTCAAGTCTTTCTGAATTGTTTTGGCTGCCTTCTCAGTGTCTGCCATTGCACCAATTTTAATTTCATCTGCAAATTTCACAACTTTACTAACTATACCTGAATGTATGTCATTAACAGACATCAGAATAAGTAATGGCCCAATGACAGACCCCTGAGAAATAACATAGCAAACTACCAAATCCAGGCCAGTCAATTTCACCTGACTATAATTAATGTGACTGAGGAGCATTTAGCTGCTTAAAAATGGCAATTGAGGAGTTTGGCTGTTTCCCTGCCAGTTATGGTGATAGTTTGGTAATGGAAATGAGGCAAATGAACTGATGCACATCTAGAGATGGAGTTGAGGGTTTTGCTAATTTTGACCTATCAACACTCTGCTGGCCATTATGAAATGTATTGTTTTCAAAAAGAGAAACTGACTACTAATATCACTGGTTTGTAGAATATCATTCACAGTCCTGCATTTAAGGATGAAATATTGATAATAAATATTTGATCTGATGGGATGCCGAGTTAATGACATGGCTCAAGACAATGTTGAGAAATGCGTAGCTGTAAACTGGAGTGCTTATTATCGACGAAGATATAAGAAGACTGAAAATATTAAGGTGCGAACCAGAGTTTGTTGTATGTCTTCTTTGTATATTAATCTTTAAATTCTTAATAACTATTTTAATTTTTTAGAGTATGTGTTTAATGATTATAATATGTGTTTTAACTAATTTATGATAGGGAAAATCTATGAAAACTTGCACAAGAGGTTGTAATATTCTGGCAATATGAAAAGGCCTTGGGTGAGACAGCTACAATATTGAGTGTCTTGGTTCAGAACAGAATTGTTATAAACTTGTCTTTAACAAGAAGGAGAACAAGTGGAGCATGCAACGAAAATATCAATGAAGAGATAAGAGAATTTGCAAATTGATAATGACTGAGCTGGGATTTGTGCCTAGTGCCTCAGAGTTGTAAGGTAGGAGCCCTAATCATTGCACCACTTCATGCTGCCTTATTTTTCAATGTTTTCTCCTTTTTGATTAAAATAATAAAAAGTTGACATTATTTCATTCAAAACACATCTTTTCCACATCCTACAATGTTTAAAGTATCTAAATTAATGAATACATTGACTTTCTGTGCATAATGCAAGACAATATTTGTCAAAGCATACAGCAAGCTTTTTTAAAATGTGGTTTTATAAATACTTTTTATTTTCAAATGTGTTGAAATAGGCAACTAAACATCCGAGATTTCTACCTTGGTGCTTCCTTGTTTAAAGTTTCTGTAGATCCTTTCCAAAATGTTTTCTTGAATGAATAGGATTATTCTATGGTTGTTTGTAATTTAATAGAAAACTGTACACCTTGACATTGGAGAGATTTTGGTGGCATAGACAGTCCTGCAAATTGGCACATTCTGTGGTACGGCAAAACCTGAATCTTGGGTTAATCATTTAAAAAACTTTCATACATCACCACAGCTACATAATACCTCAGCATTCAATAAAGTGCCAGGATTCTACATTTGTTACTCTCGTTAATTATATAATTAATTTTATATTAAAGAAAGAGATCATTGAAAATGAAAGCAATTAAGAGTGGACATGAAGAAAAATATGCACCTATAAGTGTAAGATTTAAAAACATTCAAAAACAAAATTAGCCTGACATTACAAGGGAAAAAGAGCAAAAAACAAGTTTATAGGATAAAGACATTAACATAGCCTAGAGCAACACTATCTGGCAAATCATCAAATTGCACAGGCACTAAGCCATAATGGAGGCCCAAAAAAAGTCAAGAGGGGAAGATGTGGATGAAGTTCTGGCCTGCGAAAATTTAAAGTAGACAAACTGCTATCTGTCAATTTCTATGAGAAAAACAATGTAACAGTAACTCATCAACACATGTATGCATATCTCATTTGGGTAGCGTTAACTATATTGTCATCCTGAAATACAGTGCATCCGGAAAGTATTCACAGCGCATCACTTTTCCACATTTTGTTATGTTACAGCCTTATTCCAAAATGGATTAAATTCATTTTTTTCCTCAGAATTCTACACACAACATCTAATAATGATAATGTGAAAAAAAGGTTTACTTGCGATTTTCGCAAATTTGTTAAAAATAAAAAAAAACTGAGAAATCACATGTACATAAGTATTCACAGCCTTTGCTCAATACTTTGTCGATGCACCTTTGGCAGCAATTACAGCCTCAAGTCTTTTTGAATACGCTGCCACAAACTTGGCACACCCATCCTTGGCCAGTTTTGCCCATTCCTCTTTGCAGCACCTCTCAAGGTCCATCAGGTTGGATGGGAAGCGTCGGTGAACAGCCATTTTAAGATCTCTCCAGAGATGTTCAATCGGATTCAAGTCTGGGCTCTGGCGGGGCCACTCAAGGACATTCACAGAGTTGTCCTGAAGCCACTCCTTTGATATCCTGGCTGTGTGCTTAGGGTCGTTGTCCTGCTGAAAGATGAACCATCACCCCAGTCTGAGGTCAAGAGCGCTCTGGAGCAGGTTTTCATCCAGGATGTCTCATTGCTGCAGTCATCTTTCCCTTTATCCTGACTAGTATCCCAGTTCCTGCCACTGAAAAACATCCCCGCAGTCCCCACAGCATGATGCTGCCACCACCATGCTTCACTGTAGGAATGGTATTGGCCTGGTGATGAGTGGTGCCTGGTTTCCTCCAAACATGACGCCTGGCATTCACACCAAAGAGTTCAATCTTTGTCTCATCAGACCAGAGAATTTTGTTTCTCATGGTCTGAGGGTCCTTCAGGTGCCTTTTGGCAAACTCCAGGTGGGCTGCTATGTGCCTTTTACTACGGAGTGGCTTCCGTCTGGCCACTCTACCATACAGGCCTGATTGGTGGATTACTGCAGAGATGGTTGTCCTTCTGGAAGGTTCTCCTCTCTCCACAGAGGACCTCTGGAGCTCTGACAGAGTGACCATCGTGTTCTTGGTCACCTCTCTGACTAAGGCCCTTCTTCCCCGATCACTTTAGATGGATGGCCAGCTCTAGGGAGAGTCCTGGTGGTTTTGAACTTCTTCCACTTACAGATGATGGAGACCACTGTGCTCATTGGGACCTTCAAAGCAGCAGAAATATTTCTGTAACCTTCCCCAGATTTGTGCCTCGAGACAATCCTGTCTTGGAGGTCTGCAGACAATTCCTTTGACTTCATGCTTGGTTTGTGCTCTGACATGAACTGCCAACTGTGGGACCTTATATAGACAGGTGTGTGCCTTTCCAAATCACGTCCAATCAACTGAATTTACCACAGGTGGACTCCAATGAAGCTGCAGAAACATCTCAAGGATGATCAGGGGAAACAGGATGCACCTGAGCTCAATTTGGAGCTTAAGGCTGGGAATACTTATGTACATGTGCTTTCTCAATTTTTTTATTTTTTTAATAAATTTTCAAAAACCTCTTGTAAACTTTTTTCACGTTGTCATTATGGGGTGTTGTGTGTAGAATTCTGAGGAAAAAAATGAATTTAATCCATTTTGGAATAAGGTTATAACAAAATGTGGAAAAAGTGATGCGCTGTGAATACTTTCCAGATGCATTGTACCACTTCCAAATAAAATTATTTTACAAGATAACACTATCTTCTGTTTTTCTGGAACCTGTCTGTATTTGTCACTCACTTACCATAGCATGTTGAGCTTGAAAGGTCTAGAAAGTCAGCCAATCTGACTCTTAAAAAATTCTTAAATAGACACACAAACACATATAAACAAAAAACTATTTTGGTTAACAGGTTTTGCTGGCATAAGACTAAGACAAACTGCTGCTCATATAAACACCACAACAGTCAGAAGCTTGATTTTAGATTAGGAAAGGTGACTGTTGGAGACATTTCAGCCACATAAGCAATATAAGAAAAGCCTAAAAATATTGCCATTACTGGCTAATTCGTTATATTTTTAATAATCTTCTTGTCACTTTATTAACTTTGTTGTTAATAAGTAGGTATATCAGAGAGTCCCCAACACTTGAAATATATATAAATATAGTTGGAAATAAAAGGAACAAGTCAACATATACAATATATATATTGTCACACACACATTTGGAAAACAACATAACTGGCTTGAAAATGGAAATACCAGTTCCAGCCAATGGTTGGTGGTGTCACCTGATGCGTCTCCTCTCATTTTACCCACAGATCCAGCAATCAGAGATGGGCTGTGGAACGGTGTCACTTCCAGCTCCCTTGCACCTGGACTCGCCTCTTCCAGTACAGTATATATGGTTCAACCTATCTCAGTCAAATGAAGCACAGATTTACCATTTGTCTATCACCAGGGTGAGTTTAGTTAAAGAAATTTTAGTTTGAGAGCCAATTTTTTTTTGTCGTAGGAACTCTTCTCCACTCCTGGAACTGTTGATACCAAATTATATATATATATATATATATATATATATATATATATATATATATATATATATATATATATATATATATATATATATTTGTATATATTTTTAGATTTATTTTTAGATTATTAATCCCCAAAGGGAAATTGTCTTTTTGCACGAACTTTGGGGGTCAGAGTGCAGGATTAGCAATTGTACAGCGCCCCTGAGCAATTTTCAAGTTAATGGCCTTGCTAAAGGGCCCAACTGAGTAGGATGCCTTTTTGTAGTAATGGGGATTTAAGCTGACAATCCTACAGATAACAGCACAGATCCTTAGCCACAGAGAAACCACATATACAGTATGTGTGTGTGTGTGTGTGTGTGTGTTTCAGAAATACACTTTTAAGAATTACTTTAACCCTGTAAGAGGTTAATTTAACTCTGGTACATTTGCCATAAAATTTTATGAAAAGAAACTAATAGTCTGGACTTTTATTGTTTCAACCATTTCAAGCTCACCTTGTGGAGTTACAAGGTTTCAGATAATTAAAGTGTGTTGTGCAACCAGAATCCTGGACGTGATGCCATTCCACAATAGTTGACTGCAGGGCTTAATGTAATCAGTAAGCTTAAAAATGTAGGCCTAATACTTTACTTGAAAAGCAACTTGTCCATAAAAAGCATTAAAGACACTACATTCCACATCAAACATTAAAGCAATTACAAATTATTGTATTACAGAGTAATGTGCACTAAAGTACTGAATATATATATATATATATATATATATATATATATATATATATATATATATATATATATATATATATATATATATATATATATATAACTGCAGAATACTTGATAATCTCTCAACATTGGTATAATGCCCAAAAGCACTTGACATTAACAAGACAACAAAAAATGTGTTGGAAAGTAGCAGAATACAGGATGTTTAACTTTGTGTTTGTACAGAGAATAGTATTTAATTGTCTATGAGTCATCTAAGGCGGTGTTAGTATAATTTGCTGATTAGAAAGAAAGAAAGAAAGAAAGATCAGAAATGCAGAAAAAACATATATGATTAAAGTGGTGCAAACCAAGACTAAAATAACATACGTAACAATACTTAGTAAAGGTTTGTTTCTTATGGTAAGGCATTTTGACAACTGAATGTGCATTTAGCAGTTAACCACTCACAGATAGAATTGACGAGCACCTGATATTAAATCAACAATCAAAAACAAATCAAGGCCCAATTTGTTATGCAACATTAAAACAAAAAAATTAAATAACACATCAAAAGCAATTATCCCTAAAACTACTGATACAAATTCTGCTGTTCATGTTAATAAGGGGAATGGCAATCAATCGCATTATAAAAACTTTTCACAAAAAGAGAAGCTATTTAGATGAATTTGCTTGCTTTTCAAAAAACGACACACACATTTTGACACAAAAACACTGATATGATCTTAAATATAGTTAAAAAAATAAGAATGATGATGTTCTATCATTGCGAAATCCAAATGTAAATTAAAAAAAAAAAAACAGTAAATGGAAGACAAAGAAGCAGCCAATTCACAAATGTTCTTAACATGAATATTACTCACCACTTGGGCAATTTTAATTCCACTGTCGGACACGAGAAGAGTATTTGTATTGCTTCCCACCTCCACCATGCTGTCCCTGTTCATTCCTGGTCCAATAAACACCAGCTGTTTGTCTCCTGTCTGGTAATGAAAAAGAGATCCACTAACTTCTGCGTAGTTGGCGCCATCTAAATACTTGTCACTTATGAAACTGTGCTGTGCCTTGTGACACTGAAATCCAATAAGGGTAATGATACTGACTATAAATAAAAATGATACAGAACCCAAAACGATAATCAAATAAAATGTCATTTTACTGTCTTGTTTTTCTTCTGTAGTGCTGCTTTTAATTTCAGAAAAAACATGGACTTCAGTGTTTTCAGCTCCTGTCACAATAACTGTAGCAGACGCAGAATATGAAACACTCCCGCTGTCTTTCACCAATATAATAATTTTTTGCACAGTGGCATCGGACTCTGTGAAAGCACGGAGAGTTCTAACTTCCCCCGTATAGCGCCCAACACTAAAAAGAGACTGGTCAGTGGCCTCTTCCAGAGAAAACGAAAGCCAACCGTTATATCCCACATCGGCATCATAGGCTCTGATTCTTGTCACCAAATATCCCGCTTTTACATTTCTAGGGACCGTCTCTTCCACAACTGCCGTTCCATTCATTGTTAAAGGAAACAAGATTACTGGCGGATTGTCATTTTGATCCAAAATAAAGACAGTGACAGTTATGGTAGTGCTGAGCGGTGGTACTCCGGAATCTTTGGCTACAACACTGAAGGTAAAGCTTTTCAACTCTTCAAAGTCAAAGGATGTAAAACAAATTACTTGTCCATTGTCAGAATTAATACTGAGAAAAGGCACCACGGGCTTCTCCACAGCTTCGTTTTTATCTAAAGAATACGTGATGAGGGCGTTTTCATTCGTATCGGCATCCACTGCACTTACTGCCAGTATTGAAGCTCCAGGAGTGTTATTTTCCTCGATGTAAAAAACGTAAGGGTCTTGTAAAAATTTAGGAGAATTGTCATTCACGTCCAACACGTTAACTAGAACAGTTTTATAAGATGACAGAGAAGGCTGTCCAAAGTCTTTCGCAGTTATCGTTATGTTATACTGGGATTCAGACTCTCGGTCAAGTCGTGAATTAGTTAACAAAGAATATAAATTTTGCTGAGGCGATGGCTTCAGTTCAAACGGCATATGATCGGAAGACTGGCATGTTATTTTGGAATTAGGGCCAGAATCAAGGTCAGTAATGCTGATTAGTCCGACTACTGTACCTGGCTTTGCGTCTTCGAAAACGGAACTCGAAAATGATGCGATTTCTATTATGGGCGCGTTGTCATTCTTGTCTGTAATTTTGATTAATACAGTGCAGATACTGCTCATTGGCATGTGTCCCCTGTCTGTAGCTTTCACGTCAAGCTCATAGAGTTCTTTCTCTTCAAAATCAATCACCCCATTAACTGTAATCTGTCCGGTATGCACATCAAGTTGGAACATTTCAGACACTTCATCTGGATTTGAATTCTCAAATGAATAAATTATGTCACCATTGCTGCCTTCATCTAAATCCGAGGCGTCCACCTTGACAACAAGGGTGCCCACTGTTACATTTTCCTCCAGTGTTACGGAATAAATCTGTTTGTCAAACACAGGTACGTTATCATTAACGTCACCAACTATGACAGTAATATTTAAATTCCCAGACCTGGGTGGATCTCCTCCATCATAGGCCGTGAGTAAAAAATCATGTCTTTCTTTCGCTTCTCTGTCAAAAGGTTTTTGCAACACTAACACTGGGATTTTGTTTTTCTTCCCACGTTCTTCGATATCAAGATTAAAATAATCATTTTGATTTAATCGATATAATTTTAAAGCATTTACACCGCTATCAGGGTCGTAGGCGCCCTGTAATGTAAAACGCGACCCAGCTGGAATTAATTCTGTAATTTCTAGTATTTTTTTCTTTTCCTGGAAGGCAGGAGAGTTATCATTTATATCTATAATTTCGATTTCTACTTGATGTACCTCTAGAGGATTTTCAATAGCAATTTTAATACTAATTAAACAAGCCCTGTCTTTGTCACACAGCGCTTCTCTGTCAATGATTTCATTTACAAACAGGACTCCGGTCTTGTGATTTACCTGCAGCAGCTGCTGTTTTGATCCTGAAATCACACGTAATCCACGGCCATTAAGATTTTTAATATCGAGACCCAAATCCTTAATAACGTTTCCGATGATTGTCCCGGGAATTGACTCCTCAAGAACAGAATAACGTAAGTGCGCGGACGCACTTTTCCAGAAGCAAAGAAGAAATATCGAAAGCAGTACAATCCTGATGTAGCCAGGCAGTCCCTTCATCGTTAGCTTAAAAGGCCTTTCTTCACGTTGATGATCCTCTCGAATAAAATCTTATGTATTCCACTTATTTTAATAAAAATTAGGCAATAACAAAATACTTCCTTTACGCTGAGTATCACTAAAACAAAACAAGACAATCCTCTCTGAAACAGAGAAAAAAATGACCTATTGATGGAGGGAGGGCTTTACATTAACGATTTTTCTCTAACGGCACCGATGGAAGAGTGGAAGGCAGTGACATCTTGCGTTTGTTTTAAAAACTGCACTGACTCCTGTGGATTGCCATGAGTATTACAAAATATTTAACACATATTTTATACAAATTTGTATATGTTAATGCGGATTATTTTATATTGTACTACATTTACAATTGCTAGTTTAAAACAGTAACATATTTCTTTCAAACTTAAAACAGAGACTCTTTGTAGGTAATATTTGGAGAAAAGGAGAACTCTTCATACCAAACATAGCTCCTAGAATTAGTGCAAATAAACTTGGGTAATTTGTTAATTTAAGTAAATTTTTCTTGTTAAATATTCATCAGTATCACCATTTATTAAAACTTGTGCTGACACATATTTTGTGTTCAGGTATCCAACATCTCATCTTTGTGAACATTTCCCCACAGAATGACTAAAGAACTCCGCTTACACATGGTTGAGCAGGAGAAGTGCTGTAAAAAAAATGTAGGTGGCAATTGTGAATTGCTGTGGTAATTTATAGGTGAACACTAATTTTTATATTGGTAATAATAACATACAGTTTAGTCTGTATCCATCATTTCGTTATCTACACCATTCAAATCCAGTTCATTATTTTGGATTGAAGAAATCTGTCCAAGCAGCACTGGTTCAAGGGTTTGGGCCATCCCCATTTGGGTCAAAAGTCACTGTTAAGGTAGTCTTGAGCACACATAGAAAGTAAATAATATGGTATCAAGTCAGATTTGTAAATTAACAAAAATCGTTTTTTTTATTTTAAGAAACAGGAGTAAGTGCATATATTATTATTATTATTATTATTATTATTGGTAGGTACTTTTATCCAAAGTACCTTACATCATTTTAAATACAATCAGTTACATTTGTTTTGTTTTTCCACTTGATGATGATCACACAGTGACAGTGGTGGGATTTAAACCGACAACCTCGGAGTTTGAAATCCAAAGCCCCCATGCCACACTTCTTGTCACAGAGTCTTGCTGACTATTTGAGGACACACATACTCTAAACCAGGGGTCTCCAGCTCTGGAAGGCTGCAGTATCTGCAGGTTTTACATTCTGTCATAATCAGTGACCAAGTTCTGCTGTCAATTGACTTCTTTTTCACTTCATTTTAATTGCTTGTTTTTTAAGATTTGATCCTTTTAATCACTTCTTTTTTACTTAAATATCAGACGAACAAAACTGAGTTAGGAAGTTATCCAATAGATGACCAATAAGTTGGGACCTCAAACTCTAACCAATTTCACTTCAACCCATTTCTTAATTAGAAGCTGACTCCGGTTGTCAATTAAACCTGTTATATACAGTGGTGTGAAAAACTATTTGCCCCCTTCCTGATTTCTTATTCTTTTGCATGTTTGTCCCACACAATGTTTCTGATCATCAAACACATTTAACCATTAGTCAAATATTAAACACGTAAACACAAAATGCAGTTTTTAAATGATGGTTTTTATTATTTTATTATTTTGTGTTTACTTATGTTATATTTGACTAATGGTTAAATGTGTTTGATGATCAGAAACATTTTGTGTGACAAACATGCACAAGAATAAGAAATCAGGAAGGGGGCAAATAGTTTTTCACACCACTGTAATTGCATGGTTTGTTACCAATTTTCTTTTATTATTTTTAAGTACACAATCAAATGTTTTGTGGACTTGAGCAGATCAGCTTTCTGGAAACCTTTACCTTTCTTTGTTTTATGATGGACTCAGACTGGTCTTGTGTTGGCTTATTTTGCATCTCTTTACTGTTTGTCTGCTAATTAAGGAAAACAAGAATCAGGGTTTGAGTTTTACAACAACTTAACAAGCAACAAAAATTGGTCACCGATTTAGAAAATGGTTTAAATGAAAAACTACAATCATGGTGTCCCTCCAGAGTTGGAGCTTATTACCCCTGCTTTAGACAGGCAGCTCCCAGACTGGGCTCTGAACTCCATAACTCCGTAACTAACTATTGTTGGGTTGCTAAAAAGAAAGGTGCAGCTTATATGACTAATGGCAAATGTTTCATTTTCTGAATCATATATACTCAGCTAATTTTTAATGCACAACTGGGGAATTTTATTTTCCTTTCTTATGTTGTCAACTTGTAATATCTAAACTCTTACATTAACAGGACTTTATGTTGCCATTACTTGGTCATATTTATGTTTGATGTCTATTTCTTCTTTGTTGTTTATTTATATATGTAAATGTTCTTTGATTTAGTAGTTTACCGTTATTACTTATGACCATATTCAGGTAACAGTGCTATGAAAATGACATAAAATGAATTAAAAATTGTAAATCAGATAACAGACATTAAGCATTTGCCTACTTTACTTATGGGATATAATATTAGACCAATTCTACATATTCTTTCATTAAGCAAAAAAAGTTAATTTACTGCAGTAAACATTTGCATAACTTCTTTGTATTAAAATTTACTTACTCTCTATTGTTTACATTTTTTAACATACAAAACTGTATTATTAAAGAATGAAAAGGCAATTTTAAACTATTGGTCTACCATGCATGCATTTCCATCCCACTAAATTCAAGTCTGATGGCTATCCCAGCTAAGCAAAGACAAACTATAGAAATGACATCAATTCATCAGAGGGCAGATCCCTTGCATGCACTCACACTTACCCAAACCAGGGCAGTTTCAGAGTCACTAAATAACTTATGGCAAGCTATTAACTCCAGGGTTTTGGGGCAATCAATTTCAACCTAAATATAATTAATGTGAATGAGGAACATTCAGTTGCTTAACAGATATAAGTGAGGAGCTAGAATCTTTCACAAACGGTTTTGGTGATGGAAATGTGATAGATAGAGCAGTACACATCCAGGGAAGGAAATGGCTGCTTTGCTGATTTAAACCAATCACTTTGCTATCCAAGAGGAAATGCACTGTCAGCCAAAAAAGGTAAACCTCCAAATTGTTTTTAACCTTAGGCAGTCATGGGTGGATACTCCTTCTTGGAGTTAGAATTGAGTTCATTATAAACGAGAAGGAGTTGGACTGACATACTATAGTGACAATGCTACTCAGCCTTAGCTTAGCACCAGCTCTGGCTGGAATAAGAAACTCAATAATGGTGACTTCCACCTTGCTGCTGACGAAGTTTAAGTTTCTGCTAAATTTTTCCTAAAAGGTAGTGTGACTGTGGAGGTTTATGATATAGTTCCTTGTGAATACACGAAAAATTGCACACCTTGCCATTGTAGAAGGTTATTTGGCACAGACATGCCTGTAAATTGTCACATCCTATGATATAACAAAATCTAAAAGGTTGGGATAATCATAAAAAAACAAAAACAAAGAGATAACACTCCAAACATTACCACAACTCCATAATACCTCAGCTTTCATTACATTCATTACAGAACCAGGATTTTTTTTTTATTTTATTTATTTATTAATTTTATTACAATCAATACATAGCAATCAAGTTTTACAAAAAAAAAGAATTATGCTAAGAACAGATCGATCCCCACCCTTGAGAGAGAGAGCAAGCCAAACGGTGTAAAATTTAAGGCTTTTAAAAATACCTAAATCAACAAATTCTCTGTGCTTTATAAAATCATTTCAAAATATTACTGATTAGATCCTGCCATGTTTTGAAAAAAGTCTGCACAGATCCTCTAACTGAGTATTTGATTTTTCCAATTTTAAATAATATAACACATCAGTTTCCCACTGACTTAAAAGAGGAGAGTTTGGGTTCTTCCAGTTTATCAGAATAAGTCTGCGTGCCAACAGTGTAGTGAATGCAATCACAATTTGTTTGTCTTTCTCCACTTTAAGACCCTCTGGAAGAACCCCAAACACAGCTGTTAATGGGTTAGGAGGGATTGTGAGTCCAAGACTGTCTGAGAGGTAATTAAAAATTTTTGTCCAGAATAATGTTAATTTGGAGCAGGCCCAGAACATGTGACCCAGTGAGGCTGGGGCTTGGTTGCAACGTTCGCAGGTTGGATCATGCCATGGAAACATTTTGGAGAGTTTTAGTCGAGACAGATGTGCTCGATATATAATTTTGCGTTGTATAATTGTATGCTTTGCGCATATGGAGCTTGAGTGAATTCTCTGCATTGCTACTTTCCACTCCTTTTCTCATATATTAATTGAGAACCAGGATTTTTAATGATTATTAAATTTACTCTAATTGTATTTAATAAAGAAACATATAATTGAAAAATAAAAGAAGTAAAAAGTGAACATGTACAAAAGCAGATAGTTCACCAAAATGTCATACCGAAAACACGTGAAAACAAAAATATCCTGATAATAAAAGGGAAAGTAAAAACGAACTGAAAAAAAAGTTAACAATAAGCAGTCCATAAATAATATAGACACGAATATAACCAGGAGCAATGCCTCCCCTGCAAATTGTCATAATGGGCAGACAACAAGACAGAACGTAGATAAAAAAAAAAGCCAAATGAGGAAAAAGTGGGTGAAGACACAACAGAAAAAATATACAGTACTGCTATCTGAAATATTTCTTCTGTCTCTACAATGTTGTGCTGATTGTGGTTTTGGGAAGTCTTTTCAATGGCTTTTTTTCTACTTCCAGATAAATAGTTATGAAAGTTCTTTTTTTTCTTTTAGGTATTGGTTTAATAGTAACATTATATCTGTCAGTCAGTCATTCTCGCTATATCCTAACTACAGGGTCACGGGGGTCTGCTGGAGCCAATCCCGGCCAACACAGGGTGCAAAGCAGGAACAACTACTGGGCAGGGTGCCAGCCCACCGCAGGACACACACACACACACCAAGCACACACTAGGGGCAATTTAGGATCGCCAGTGCACCTAACCTGCATGTCTTTGGACTTTGGGAGGAAACAGGAGCACCAGGAGGAAACCCACGCAGACACGGAGAGAACATGATTCATTTCTGATATCTTGACTGTTAATTTATTTAAACAGCTATCTATATTTATCTCTTTGATTTAGTTAAAGATTGCCTCCTAACAGCCCCAGGAATCAGCTTTTTAATCCCACCCTAGCCACTGTTTTTATTGAATTTATGTGTCTTCCCCATATTATCTTCTGTTTTTCTCATATTACTCTGGCTTAAATCCACAGCAGGTCTCACCAGGTATGAGTGAGTGTGGATGTGTTTGTGAGTACAGAGTGGAGTCCCACCTCCAGATAGATACTGCTTTACACCCAGTGAGGTCAGGATAGGCTCTAGCCCACTATAGTCACTAACTGGATCAAGGCTGTTCTAAAACAGTAATAATAACAGAAACAATAATAATATTAATAAAGAGTATATAATATAATAATATTAATTACAATCAAAAATACATTAAAGGAAGCTAAACATTTGCGTAACTGAGGTAAAATACTACAAAGGCAGATGAAATTAGACCCTTTTGTTGTCCTTGCTGAAGTAACTACTAATTGGGTGGTTCGACAAAGAATGTGAAGAAACCTAATCGATATCTGGCTTCCTCATGCTTGCAAACAAAGTAAACAGACAGGATTAACATGATGCTGACAACTACAATGTAAAATCTGTAATTGTTATAACATCCAATTAGAAGTAGTAGTACTAGTAGTAGTATGGTCAAGTGAACAGAGTAAAGAGAAATTCTTAACTATACATGTAGGCCAGCGTTTCTCATCCTTTAAGTATTTGCGATCCGAGTTTTCATAACAGTTTTAATCGCACCCCCCTAATGTTTTTTGAAAGTAGCCCACTAATACCAATTTGTTCTTTTTTAATTAATAATATATCATAGATGCATATTTTATTATACATACTTAACTTTCACCGACATTTATCTAACTCTATATTTATTTTTCTAGTATCAGAATGTAGTTTAAGTTCATTTGATTTGGTTTCAATAGATGTATTTTTCATATTTTCGATTCTTATTTTCTTTTGTTCACATTTTCACACCCCCTTTTTGTTAGTTTGTGCCCCGCCCCACAGGTTGAGAACCACTGGTGTAGCCAAATTTTTAAAGTGTGTCATTGTGATCTGTGAGGTTTATCCCATCATACATGATTTTACTCAAAGCTAAACACCATAAACTGATACAACTGAACATATTTAACTATTCAAACCAGCTGACAGAGAAAAACATTGCTGCCATTACTGTGCTTGCTGGTGGGGAGAGACAAGTGGAGGCACCTCAGGTAGGCTATTGAAAATTGCTGAAGTGCCTCCAGTTTGGTGATAATTAAGATAAGCCAGGGGCTACTATCTACAATTTAGAGATTCCCTGAGCTAGCAAGGAACGAATCCCATGTTAAACATAAATATCCCAGGGTAAACGGTAACATTATTCAAAGTTATTGTCTGTTTTTACCTGCATTTTTATTACTCTTTAATATTGTTTTTTGTAGCAGTATGCTGCTGCTGGATTATATGAATTTCCACTTGGGATGAATAATGTTTCTATCTATCTATCTATCTATCTATCTATTATATAGTGCCTTTCTTATCTATCTATCTATCTTATAATGCCTTTCATATCTATCTATCTATGTTAGGCAATAGTATGTTCTTGTTTCGGAAACAAAAACTGTGACTAAAGTATAAAACTTTGGCATCTGCACTGAACATCAGAGCTCACTTATCAATGGACGGAAGACCTTAATATTGCTCCTATCTAGGAACCATGCCTCCCACAGTGTCTCAATGCTGGCCAGAGTCGACTGCAGGAAACCCACGACTCTATGCTTTCACCAGTAGCTCTCCTTCGAAAACTGTATTCTTGTTAGTGTCCAGCCGATATTAAAAGAAGCTCACTGTATCCTTACTTTTGTGTTATTTTTTCTTTCTTTATCTTAGAAACACTGCTGTACCACTAGGGAATGATATAATATGGTTTAGTACAAGCTACAGTCTTTAAGATATTCCCGGGGAGCAAACACCCCCTGCTGAATTCAAGATGTCTGACCAACATGCAACACATTCCCATTGAACAATATCTAAAGATTTTCTAACATTTTTTTCTACAATGTGTAAGGAAAAGAGAGGATAGAAACAAGAGTAAGCAGTACATTAAGTAAGGTTGTAACACGAATGTAAGTTTAATATCTCTATACAAGAAATTTTTTTATAAATTGAATCACATGTGCAGGCAAAAGTTAGCACACAGGGGCTAGTCAGCATTTAGAAGCCACTAGTCTAGCAGTTTGGAGAATGAAGGGGACAACTGCGAGGGTAGGCATTGTGCTATTCCTGTATTTTGGAGATGGGGTTGAGTCTTGTCCTTTCCTTGTTTGGAGACCAGAGAGGGGCCTGCACGTGAAGCAGACAGTATAAATACGTGGACAAACAGTCAAACACTTCAAAGCCAATGGATGAACGGACAAATGGATGATATCGTCATTCGTCCTGAAAACCCTTTCAGCACAGCAACGGAAAAATGACAGACTGTATAGACCAAAATCCCACCTTGGTATTGTCTTGTTATTATGGCTTCCCGTCTGTAATGCCGTATAAATCGTCAGTAAAGAAAGCTAAGTTATTTTATCTTATGTGATTTTTACCACCATATCACTATGGGAGAGATATCGCCTTTTAATATCATATCTCTAGATTTTTCGGTTATTTAAAACGTCGCAATTATAAAAGAACTTATTCCAATTAAGGAGCTATATCGCCCCCTAAAGGAAACAAAGGTAGTTTGCATTTTCTATTAATTAACACATCAACCCTTGCTAAGCATAACAACATTGTCACGATTACATGGAATTAAGAAATATAAACACAGAGATACATTTAATCAAAAATGTGTAAAATACCTGTACTAGAAATCAATGGGAATTTTACACAGCTGATTTTAGATAACACATTCAAATGCATTTCATTCAGGTGGCAATATTAAAAATAAATCAAATATTCTTACATGTATAGTAAAGTTACTGTAAAATAAAATGTTTCAGGATGCCATAGTGTGGTCAGGGCCGGCACCACCATTAAGGTGAATTAGGCATTCGCCCGGGATGCAGATCATAAGTGGGACAAAACCCAGCCAAATGGGTTAGCTACCAAACAGTCGGTTGGCACACTAATAAGCTTGGCGTAGGGCACAAAATAAACTAACACCGGCACTAAGTGTGGTATATGTAAATGTGTCTTACTTTGCAACTAATTCAAAATAAGTTATGTATTAAGACAGTGGTTCTCAACCTGGGGGGGGGGCACAAAGTAACAAAAAGGGGGGTGTGAAGATGTGAAAAAAGAAAACAAGAATCAAAAATATGAATAATACATCTAGTGAAACCAAAACAAATGAACTTAAACTACATTCTGATACTAGAAAAATAAATATAGAGTTAGATAAATGTCGATACAAGTTAAGTAGGTGTAATAAAATATGCATCTACATTTCAAAAAAATGTTAGGGGGGGTGCGATTAAAACTGTTATGAAAACTCGGGTCGCAAATACTTAAAGGTTGAGAAACTGTATTAATAGAAAATAAAATATATTAAAGACAGACAGGGTGTCTATTAGGCATTTCTAATATGTAGATTTTATACAGAGATATGTCACATGTTTTATACCATTTGGTGCTTAAATCTCCTCACAAACAAAGTTTTTCTCAGAGACCAACTCTGGGATGGACCTTCTTGTAATATCTCTAGATACCTTACTTTATATCTTTAACAATCTTAAACTCCATTTGGACAACTGTCGACAACAAACTGAGGCCCACAAAAAACTACTCACACAATGGTCCTATCTTAGTCAGCCGCCATTGTATTGGACAACAGCCTAAAACTTTTTTGCTATTTGTAATCTTTTGCCTGGCTAAATAATTACAGCTCAGTGCACTACAGTTATCAGAATGGCACACATGTCTTAAACACTTGAAATAAATGTACAAAACAAAACTGAAGGAAAGGGAAACACAGCAGTGGGACAGACATGAGGTGTCTATTATCTTTAGTATACAGTAGCTCCAGCTAAATCTCATACTAGACGTAACTATAAAAAACAGGTAATCATTTCAATAAACTGCTTAAATCAAGAAACCTTCAACTTTAGGGCTCAAAGACTGGTGCATTTTTAAAGTAAAATGATCCATAATTCTATTCCTTGGAAGTCTTTAAGAAAATGTATGATTATTTTCCTTGCAATGAATGTGAAACCCTTATAAAGCATCTACAACTGCCACTAATTTTAGATAGAACAAGCGTACTAGAAACTTTTTCAAAGATATTCTCTAAATCTTAGAAACAGTTAGGCAGAGTGGTGGCTTTGAGGCTAGGGATCTGCACTGGCAATCGGAAGGTTGCTGGTTCAAATCCCATAAATGCCAAAAGTGATTCTACTCCATTGGGCCTTTAAGCAAGGCTCTTAACCTGCAATTGCTCCATCCTGGGTATGACGTTAATCTGCACCCAGCCCTGCATGTAGGCCCTCCAACCTACAGGGAGGTTGGTGGCAGAATTTTCACCCCAGCCACCATAAAAAAACTCTCACTCTTCCACTCCTTCTGAACTAGTGTGGTGCTGAGGTGTCGCCTGTCACATGGCTGCACCCGGGTCCTAATCTGGGATCCTGAGTTGGTTTGTCATGTGGTCAGTGCAGCAATGTGCTGTATCCTAACCTTTTGTAAGTACCCAATATCAACACGAACACAACATCTTAAGCAAGTGGTGATAATACATGAATATATAAAGAGATGCAGACCCCCGTGACACTGTGTTAGGATATAGCGGGTTGGATGATGGATGGATGGACATAAAGAGATGTAACTTTTACTGAGGTTATTTAATACACAGGACACATACAATATCACTGTTGTGATTATTTTAGTTGGATAAAAAAATACACATTAGTGATGAGAAAAGTACAAAGACAAAATAGTGAAATAGAATTAATTAAAGCAAAGATTGAATGTATTAAATCAGATTGTAAGCACATCACTATAGAACTGGGAAGCACCAGTGTGGGGCTAGTGGTCCACTGAATTCAAAACACCAGGTTGTAACACAAAAATCAGAACTCATGCTGAAAGCAGAAACCACAGGCTTCCCTATTACCATACACAATCCAACAGTCAACATCAGATATTGGCAAGTCAATAATAAATAGTGGAATTGTACTCATAACATCTGGTTTTAAAATTCCGTAATCAATCACGTATCTCTTCATCAATAGTAAAGTTGACCATCTTTCTCAATTGGTTAATTAGAAGTGGTGAAAACTGCATATCACATCGCCACATGACCTCACTGTACAAATTGCACAATAAATTCCAATAGTCAAAACATTCATGCACAAATAAAGAGATAAACTGCAATGTATTTGTTTTCTCTCTTATAAATGTGATAGAAAAACAGAATTCAGAAATAATAATAAAAAAAAAATTCACTCACATAAGAGGGAGAATGTAGAAATCTGGCCATTACTGCATGAGTAGTAGAGGTTTGCATATAATGTGCTGGAAAATGTGAAATACCAATGCTAAACATGATTTTACTCAATCTCATATTTGCAAAATGTGAATTAAGGAAAGATTAATAACATCACTGTCCCAAAATTGCAAACAGGTGATGCAAGTGGTTAGCATTGCTGCCTTACAAATTAGAGTTATGGGTACAAATACACTTTTTTTTTTTCTTCTTTGTTCATTATTTTACATTCTTACAATCTTTATTTGGATTTTCTTATAGAATTGCCTATGCAATCAAAAAATTTGCATTTAAGGTACATAATGATTCAAACTTGGCCCTGCGTAAGTGTCATTTTGTGCCTGAGTGGTCCGTGCAAAGGACTAACTACCTGTCACTTGCAGGTTCCAGCTCTTCTTGATGCTGTTGGGACAGGCTTGTGCAACCTACACCTCTGAATGGATTAAAAGGATCTGTAAATGTTATGTTAAGAGTTAAAATGGAAAATGATCTTACATTTCATCAGGAAAACGTGAACAAACTAAAATTTCTTGCATCTCCTCATTCTAGGAAAGTCATCTTGTAAGTTTTCTTTACATTCAGAGCTTTAACTAAATGTATCCAATGTGACATTAGAAACACCTGAACTGGATATTTGCTTAAAGAAGCTGTAAACTGCAAAATGCAAGCACTTTCTTTGACTTTTTCTAAACAGTTGTACTTTTAACAAAGTTACACTATAATGATCCTTCTGAGAATTAATATCTCAATACAGTAGTCGTAATCAATATTTCATGATTCATATCAAACAAATGTCACTATATAATATTGCAGATAATTAGCTTAATGTATTTTTCAGAGAAGCTGCAAGTCAAAATGTTGTAAAGAACTGAAAATACTAATTCTGTTCTCCGTGATCATCCAAAAATTAAAAGAAAAGAAAAAAAAAAATACAAAGGTGAATTAAAGGATGAGGCATATTAAGTGTCAGGTTAATGTTTACTGCTGATGTAAGTATAACATATATTGGCAACCTTATTTCACTTCTGGTATTTATGAGTATTAGTTGAATTATATTCCAAATGAATGGCCACATTCTTAATAAGAAAGAGACCGTAGTAAAATACATCATCATCTGGTCACTCACCATTTGTGCAACTTTAACTCCACTGTCTGAAATGAGCAGAGTGTTTGCATTGCTCCCCACATCCACCATGCCTTCTCTGTTCATTTCTGGTCCAATCAACACCAGTCGCTTCTCTGCAGTCTGATAATGATGGCTGTGAAAAAGTGATCCGCTAACTTCGGCGTAGTTTGTGTCATCGAAGTACTTGTTACTGATGAAACCATGATAAGTCTTGTGACATTGGAAAGCAATCAGGGCAATAATTGTGATGACAAACAAAGATGAAACTGAACCCAAAACGATAATCAAATAAAATGTCGTCTTATTTCCCGGCTCTTCTCGTGTCGTGGTGCTTTTAATTTCAGACAACGCATGCGCTTCTGTGTTTTCAGCTGTTGTCACGATTACTGTTACAGATGCAGAAAGTGAAAGGCTCCCGCTGTCTTTTACGAGTACGACCATTTTATGAACAGTAACATCAGACTCAGCAATAGCACGAAGAGTTCTGATTTCTCCAGTAAAACGTCCAACGACAAAAAGTGACGAATCTGTGGCTTCTTCCAGAGAAAAAGAAAGCAACGCGTTATATCCGACATCAGCATCGTAGGCTTTTATTCTTGTAACTAAATAACCCGTTTTGACATTTCGTGGAATCGTCTCCTCTGCCACTGCAGTCCCATTTGTTTGTAAAGGAAACAAGACCAATGGTGGATTATCATTTTGGTCCAAAATAAAAACGTTTACAGTTACGTTACTGCTTAGCGACGGCACTCCTGAGTCTTTAGCTACAACAATGAAGGTGAAGCTTTTCATTTGTTCGAAGTCAAAGCTTGTAAAAGTAATCACTTCTCCATTGTTGGAATTTATACTAAGAAAAGGCACCATTTGCTTCTCCACAGCTTCGTTTTCCCACAAATAGTAAGTTATGAGAGCATTCTCATTTGTGTCCTCGTCAACTGCGCTTACTGTAAATATGGAGGCTCCTGGTGTGTTATTTTCCTCAACAAAGAATACATATGGATTTTGTAAGAATTTGGGACGATTATCATTCACATCCAAAACGTTTACTAAAACAGTTTTATAAGACGATAGAGAAGGGTGACCAAAGTCTTTGGCAGTTATCGTTATGTTATAGCAAGATGCAGATTCCCGATCCAGTCGCGAATTTGTTGTCAAAGAGTACAGATTTTCTTGAATTGATGGCTTTATTTCAAAGGGCAGCTTTTCTGATATGGTGCATGCGATTTTAGAATTTAAACCAGAATCCAGGTCCGTAATACTGATTACTCCGATTACTGAACCCGGTTTTACATCCTCGAGTACAGAACTCGATAAGGATGTTATGTCTATCTGGGGTGCGTTATCATTCATGTCTTTAATTTGAATCATCACAGTGCAGAAAGAACTCATCGGCACATTTCCATTATCTGAGGCTTTTACATCAAATTCATAGAATTCTTTCTCTTCAAAATCAATCACGCCGTTAACAGTTATTTCTCCGGTATAAATATTCAACTGAAACAATTCAGATATTTTATTGTGTACAGAGTTCCCAAAAGAATATACGACATTACCGTTGCCTCCTTCATCGAGATCCGAAGCATTCACCTTCACTACAAGAGTTCCTAAAGGAGCATTTTCCTCCAGTGTTACAGAGTATATTTGTTCAACAAAAATAGGCGAATTATCATTAAAGTCTGCAACCATAACAGTGATGTTCATATTTCCAGATCTCGGAGGATTGCCTCCGTCAACGGCTGACAGCACAAAATCATATTTTGATTTAATTTCCCTGTCAAGGCCTTTATGTAACACTAACACGGGTATTTTACTCTTCTTACTGCGTTCTTCTACCTCAAGAATAAAATGATCGTTGGGACTCAGATGATAATATTTTACTGAGTTTACACCAAAATCAGGATCTCCGGCCCCCTCTAATGGGAAACGCGATCCGACTGCACTGGATTCTGATATTTCCAGACTTTTATTATTGTCATGAAACACAGGAGAATGATCGTTTATGTCTAAAATTTCAATTGCTGCCTGATGAACTTCTATCGGATTTTCTATAATAATCTTAATGTTCATAATGCACGGCTTATCCCGGTCACACAGCGCTTCTCTATCAATGATTTCATTCACAAACAGGACGCCGGTCCTCGGGTTTACCTGCAGCAGCTGTTGTTGCGATCCAGAAATGACACGAAACCCGCGGCCTTGAAGACTTTTAATGTCGAGTCCCAAATCCTTAACAATATTCCCAATAATCGTCCCGGGCATCGACTCCTCTGGAACAGAATAACGGAGAAGTGCGAGCGCGTTTTTCCAAAAGCATATAACAAAAAAGAGAAGTAAGAGAACTCGCTTATACCTATCCAGTTCTTTCATTGTTAGCTTATTATGTAAAGCCTTTACTGACGCAACTATTCGTATGGATTAAATAGATTTATATTCCCTGGTTTTCATTTTAAAATACATTCATAGCAAATAGAGTATTCCACATTTATCGGAGCAGAATTATCTTAAAATGTCCCATTCTGTGTAATGCCTGAAGAATAAGAAGAAAAATATGGGCAGGGCCTCGCAGAATTGATTTTACTGAAATAGCAGCGCTGGAAGGTTGGATGGCAGTGACACCCTGCGATTGTTTGTGAGACTGCAGCGTTTAACAAATAAACTAAATTTGTCAGTCAGTCATTGGCCAACCCTATATTTATTTTAATAATGTATAATTGTAAGTTTCAATGTACAACACATAATGTTAAGTAGGTTGTTCTGCTTTATACTTATAGGAGTGGGGTGTTCTCGACATAAAAAGCATTCATTTACATATTACATAAAGTAACTGAATCTCAAAGATTATGATTTGTGTTAATAGTTTATATCTATTTCATTTACCCCTTTTTTTATCTTTCTGTTCAAAATACAAAAATTATAATAATGTTCAGTGTTTTTAATAAAACAGTAATGAAGACAATTACATTGCATATAGCCTATCAACTTTATTTCATCATTTTAATAAACCCTGAACACTACAAGCTAATAGCCAAGTTGACATGCTCTTGTTAAATAATGTTTCTGAAAATATTATGTAAATGGGTATAGCACCGAGAGAAATTTGTAGCGATAGCATACCCTAGAAATAAAGTTCAATTTAATTAGAAAGCTTTAGTGAAAATGTAAAAACTTCTCGAAGAAATTACAGGAACGTCAGATCTCAATGGGGGAAAAAAATCCTGCTGGATACTACTGCTATGAACTGGGTAATGTGTTAGGAATAAAAGGATGTCACATCATTTGATGGAAATGAAAATAACCTACAGAGGGCTGAATTCAAAGACACCCCAGAAATCAAAGTGAAGAAATGATGCAGCAGATGAGTCCATTTTGCCGAAATTTCATTGCAGCAACTCCAAATAGTACTAAGTAGTTTGTATGGCCCTCACATGCTTGTATGCAGGCCTGGCAATGTGGGGTGTTGGGGAGTGGGGTATGCTCCTAATGAGACGACGGATGGTGTCCTGGGGGATCTCCTCCCAGATCTGGACCAGGGCACCACTAAGCTCCTGGACAGTCTGGGGTGCAAACTGGCGGTGTCAGATGGACCAATAAATAATGTTCCAGAGGTGTTCTATTGGATTGAGGTCAGGTGAGCATTGGGGCCAGTCAATGCTATCAATTCCTTCATCATCCAGGAACTGCCTGCATACTCTCATCACATGAGGCCGGGCATTGTCATCCACCAGGTGGAACTCAGGGCCCACTGCACCAGCATATGGTCTGACAATGGGTCCAAGGATTTCATCCCGATACCTAATGGCAGTCAAGGTGCTGTTGTTTAGTCTGTAGAGGTCTGTGTATCCCTCTATAGATATGCCTGCCCAGACCATCACTGACCAACCACCAAACTGGTCATACTGAATGATGTTACAGGCAGCATAATATCCTCCACGGCTTCTCCAGACCCTTTCATGTCTGTCACATGTGCTTAGGGTGAACCTGCTCTCATCTGTGAAAAGCACAGGGCGCCAGTGGTGGAGCTGCCAATGCTGGTATTCAATGGCAAATGCCAATTGAGCTCAATGGTGCAAGGCAGTGAGAACATTGCCCACTAGAGGATGTCAGACCCTCAGGCCACCCTCATGAAATCTGTTTCTGATTGTTCGGTCAGAGACATTCACACCAATGGCCTGTTGGAGGTCATTTTGTGGCAGTGCTCAACCTGTTCCTCCTTGGCCAAAGGAGCAGATATCAGTCCTGCTGATGGGTTAAGGACCTTCTACGGCCCTGTCCAGCTCTCCTAGAGTAATTGCCTGTTTCCTGGAATCTCCTCCATGCTGTTGTGACTGTGCTGGGAGACACAGCAAACCTTCTGGCAATGGCACGTATTGATGTGCCATCCTGGAGAAGTTGGACTACCTGTACAACCTCTGCAGGGTCCAGGTTTCACCTCATTATACCAGGAGTGACACTGACCATAGCCAAAGGCAAAACTAGTGAAAATACATTCAGAAAAGATGAGGAGAGAAAAATTTCAGTGGCCTCCACCTGTTAAACCATTCCAGTTTTGGGAGTCAACTCACTGCTGCCCCTCTAGTGCACTTATTATTAATTTCATTAACACCAAAGCAGCTAAAACTGATTAAAAATCCCCTTTGCTACATAACTGATCAGATCAATAGTCCAGAGGTTTCACTGACTTCATGCTATATTCTGATTAAAAAGTGTTCCTTTAATTTTTTTGAGCAGTAAATATTCCAGTGATTGTTTAAAGAGAAGTATCTGATGGAAAATTAAATATGCTACTCCGGTCCTCATGCATAGCCACAATATGGATCCAAGCAATTGTAAAGCAAAATCTTTCATGATAAACAGTAGAAAAAAGGACCAGAAGAACATTAACAAGTTTACAAGCGGGAGGAGACCATTCACTCCATTAAGCCCATTTGTTTATCTGGTAGCTAAGATGTCCCAATATTTCATCAAGGTACTTCTTATAGGTTGTCAAGGTTTCTACTTCAGCTACATGTTTCAACAGTTTGGTCCAAATTCTTAGTATAATTCACACAAAGCAGAGCTTCCTAGATTCATTCTTAAGTGCACTTTCCCTCAGTTTCTGCAGGTGTCCTCAAGTGTGTGATTCATCGTTAACTGATGTAATATAAAGAAATATGCATTCAAAATTATATTTGAAGACTACATTGTATTTATGAAAATATCATTTGAAAAGGTTGCCAGCATTTTTTTTTTTTTTAGAACTGCTGTTTTCAAGTTCAGTCCTGGGGGCTCCACTACAGCTTCAGGTTTTTATTTCAACTAATTTCATAATCAGTGAGTCATTTTGACCATTTGATTACTTTCATTGGTTCAAGTCTTACGTACTCCCAACGTGGTGTTTGCATGTTCTCTACATGTCAGCGTGGGTTTCCCTGTAGTGCTTTGGTTTCCTCCCACAGTCCAATAATATACTGGTTTTGGTGCACTGGCAAAGCAAAGTTGGCCTATTTATGTGTTCACCCAGATGTCCATTTAGAATGTCTCTGTCTTGCACTCATTTCTTGCTGGGATAGGCTTTGCTTTCCTAAAACATGACTCAGGTTAAAGTGGGTTTAGTAAATGATGGATGAACAGATTATTCTCATTGTTTAATTAGTTCACTCATTTTAGTTTTCTTATTTTGCTTTCTAGAAATTGCAGTAGAGAGTTACATTTATAAGAAATGAAGAATTGTTTTTCACATACAGTGATCCCTCGCTATATCGCGCTTCGACTTTCGCGGCTTCACTCCATCGCGGATTTTAAATGTTAGCATATCTAAATATATATCACAGATTTTTCGCTGGTTCGCGGATTTCTGCGGACAATGGGTATTTTAATTTATGGTACATGCTTCCTCAGTTTGTTTGCCCAGTTGTTTTCATACAAGGGACACTATTGGCGGATGGCTGAGAAGCTACCCAATCAGAGCACATATTACATATTAAAACTCCTCAATGATATACGATATGCTTCCTGCGCGGTGCTTCGCACACTTCAAAGCTCTAACAGCACTTATTGATTTTTGATTGTTTGCTTTTCTCTTTCTCTCTCACTCTCTCTGACATTCTCTGCTCCTGACGGAGGGGGTGTGAGCAGAGGGGCTGTTTGCACAGAGGCTGTTTGCTTAGAAGATACGGACGCTCCTCTAAAAAAAAATGTTGAAAGACTACCTTCACATTGATCCCTTTATTGCAGCCGCTTTATCGCGGTGCTTCCATACTTAAAAGCCCAACAGCCCTATTGATTTGTGATTGTTTACTTTTCTCTCTCTCTGACATTCTCTGCTCCTGACGCTTTGAAGAGGAAGATATGTTTGCATTCTTTTAATTGTGAGAAAGAACTGTCATCTCTGTCTTGTCATGGAGCACAGTTTAAACGTTTGACTAAAGGGTTTTATTTCATGTCTAGAGGGCGCTAATAATGTTAAAAAAACGTATTTAGAAGATTGTAAACAGGTTTTCTATGCTCTAACTGCGAAAATATTAGATTTATAAATAAAGAATCCTACTTCATGGAAATTCATTTATCTGACTGGAGCAGATTAACCGCGATAAATGAGGGTTTACTGTATAACTGTGCAGAGAATATTTATAAACAGTGTGGGAGAGTTTCTAAGGTCTTAAAATATATAAAAATAACCATACAAACATATGGTTTCTACTTCGCAGATTTTCAAATCCCGCGATCGAGGAGGGATTAATGTATAGCTTTAAATGCACAATGCTATTTAAACATTTTAATTTTTAATTTAATTTTTCCCACTGTGGAATTTGCTCCATTAAGTGTACCCATATATAAATAATTAATAATCAGTAGAGCAGACTGTGGTTGAAATGACACTGAATGATCAAGGGCAGCAGGTAGGTCAGTGTTAGCCACTTGTGTAATTTTTTAGCAAATGACTGCCTACATAACCTGAATGTTCACAAAGAACAGAAGTTTAAACAGTAACATAAGCAAACAAAGAAAATGGGAAGTGGCAGCATGCTTAATTTACTTGTTAGTCAATTCAACATAATGTATGTTTGAATAACCATAAGTTTAAAAGTTAGTGCAAAAACGTTGTGTATTAAGCAGGTCTACTATCCAAATTTTACTAAATTAGACACAGTTATACTGTATATCGTAGATACATTCCACATGTTCTTGAAGCATTCTGGAGCAAAAAGTTGCAATGCTGTCTTCAGTCACTGTCACTGCTTAAGACTCTTCACAATAGAATGATCTGTGAGTGACAGAATTGGGGATGCACTTTCTTGGTATGTCAACCAACACTTCACTTTACATCAGTAAAAATCAAATGCTCTGTTTGGACAACAGCAACAGAAAACATAACTACAAGAAAGCCCTTAAACACGGGCCCTATCTGAGTCAGCAGCCATTGTTACAGCCAGAAAGGCAAACTTCATGCATTTTTTCTTTCCAATATAATGTCTAGCTAGATGATCATATCTCAATTTACTTCAGACTTCTTAACAGAACATATTCCTTAAAAACGTGAAGTAAACAAGCAGAACAAAACAGAAAGAAGGGAAAAACAGAGCAGCAGGATATGCAGGAGATGGCAGTTATCCTCACCACAGCTTCTGCTCAATGTCATAACAGATGTCATTATCCCAAGGGGTAAAAACATATACAATTTGAGTCAACTCCTAAAATATAGAAACCTTCAACTTTAAGCTCATAGAGTGTGGCATTTTTACATTAAAATAGCGGTTCTCAACCTGTGGAAGTAAGAAAAAAGGGGGCACGAAGATGTGAAAAAAAGAAAACAAGAATCGAAAATATGAAAAATACATCGATTGAAACCAAAACAAATGAACTTAAACTACATTTTGATACTAGAAAAATAAATATAGAGTTAGATAAATGTCGATAAAAGTTAAGTAGGTATAATAAAACTTATAGCGGTATAACAGCAGCAAAAAATATAGGAATACATTTTATTAGGGTTTCAAAAAAACGTTGGGGGGTGGGGGGCAATTAAAACTGTTATGAAAGCTCGGGTCGCCAATACTTAAAGGTTGAGAAATGCTGCATTAAAATGATCCAAAATGGATCCTCTTGGAAGACTTTGGAAAATTCATCACCTTTTCTTCCTTTCAATGAATGTAAACTATTGCAAAATATATAAAATAATCACTAATTCTTAGCAGTATAAGCATACTAGAAAATTGACATAATTTGTAGAAGTAGAGTGGTTACACAATTAATGATACCAGAAGGAACATAACATCTGAAGCAACTTGTGAGAATAGGTAATAATAACTTTACACAAAGAGATGGAACGTTTCCTAAAATTCTTTAACACAGAGGATACACACAACATCACTGTTGTTGTATGTTGTGATTATATTTGGTTGAATGAAAAAAAAACTTCATATCTATGGTAAAAATACAAAGAAAAATGGTGAAATATTCTGTGATAAAAATGAGTTAAAAAAATGAAAACACACTATTCTCAAAATGGAAAAATATGATGTTAAGAAAGCAGATCAGCTTAGTGTAACACCACTGTGGGGTCAGTTCTTCATATAATTCAAAAGACCTGTTGTTCACAACAATGACAAAAGTTCAAACTGATAGTACAGACCACAAGCGTCTCTATCACATTGCACCACTCTGTAACCTTCATACCATTTGCCAATGTGTTTCTCCCCATGCTCCATCCACAATAACTTACATCCACCATTCTGTCCAAGCTCCCAGTTACCTAAAACTGACTTTCACAGAAGACCAGGTAAAGCAAGAAGTACAGAAACTCAAGCAATAGAAAGCTGCTGGACTTAGTAGTCTTAACCCGTGTACTGAAAGACTGTGCTGAACAACTGTGTGTTTAATGTTTTCAGCATATCGTCAATCTCATCTAAAGGGTCCCAGCTGTATGGAAAATAGGTTGTGTTGTACCAGTTCTGAAGATTGTGCAACCAAAAGTCTAAGATGGCAATAGATGGGTGGCTCTGACTTCAATATTATGAAGACCCTGGAAAGGTTAATATTAACTCATGTGCAACCTCTGGTCAGAAAAGCACTGGACCCATAGCAGTTTGCATATCAAAACCAACCAGGTGTGAATGGTGCTGCCATCTTTCTGCTGAACAAACATTATTCCTAATTGGAGAAACACAGTTGCAAGATGACAATATTGTTTTTTTTCCATTTCTCTATTGCATTCAACACTATAGAATCCAAATTGATGAGGAAGAAGCTCCAGTCAATGCAATCTGATGCTACCACCATGCCCCAGGTAACAGACTACCTGATTGGTAGACCACACTTTGTGCATTGGATAAGATCATGAGTGGCACAGGAGCTTCACATGGAACTGTACTGGCTCCTTCCTCTTTACTCCGAACACCTCAGACTTTGAATACAATACCGAGTAATATCATCTGCAGAAATACACAACCATAGTTGAGTGTACTAGTGGTTTGGCCAGAAAATGAATACATGGCACTAGTGAAGGACTTTATTAAAGGGTGCAAACTGAATCACCTGCAGCTCAACATTAGTAAGACAATAGAGATAATCATAGTGTTCAGGAGGGTAAGACTCACTTAGATCCTGGTTCCAATCAATGGTGAAAATGTGGAGGTAGTGAAGACATACAAGTACCTTAGGGTTCAATTGAACAACAGGCTTGAGTAGAGTGCCATCAGAGAAGTCATCTCTATGCAATAAGGATCCGAGTTGGCTCTATTTTGTAAGGTGGTTGAGGTAGTTTTGTGTATGTAGCCCACTCTTGTTCTCTGCTAGTCTGCAGTGGCAAGTGGAATTCTAATGTTGAGGAGAAATGGCATTAGTACAGGTGGTGTTAACCCCTTATGAAAAAGGCAGAGTCAGGCTTAAATGTAGGGCTGAACTCATTGGAGGAAGTGGTAGAAGAGCAGTAACTCAGCAAGCTGCTTACAACCCTGGACATTGACACTCATCTCCAGTATGAGGTTTTGGATAAACAGAGGGGTACCTTCAGCAAGACAAATGTGTTGCTTCAAGGAACGCCATGTAAGGTTCTTTCTTCCCTCAGCCATCAATCTGTGAGTCACTGCTCAGCCGAGCTGGTCTTGATCCCTTTGTGCTGATTGGTACTGTACTGGTCCAGCAGACATCTTAACAGATAATGACTCTATGCATCAATATGTGTGCCAATGAATGAAATCCTGTACTTTGAAACTGTAACTTGTAAATTGAAGGGGCATACACTTTCAAAAATACCTACACTGTTCTATTACACATATTGATAATTCTTGTTTTATGTACATTGTTAGTAAATTTAAGATTATTATAATTCTTGTTAAATGTGTATGTGTGTCTTTTTTTATTTTGCTAGTGTGACATATATACAGTGGTGTGAAAAAATATTTGCCCCCTTCCTGATTTCTTATTCTTTTGCATGTTTGGCACACAAAATGTTTCTGATCATCAAACACATTTAACCATTAGTCAAATATAACACAAGTAAACACAAAATGCAGTTTTTAAATGATGGTTTTTATTATTTAGGGAGAAAAAAAATCCAAACCTACATGGCCCTGTGTGAAAAAGTAATTGCTTGAGTTGACGAACAGATGGCCGGACATTCTCCTTCAGGATTTTTTGGTTGACAGTAGAATTCATGGTTCCATCTATCACAGCAAGCCTTCCAGGTTCTGAAGCAGCAAAACAACCCCAGACCATCACACTACCACCACCATATTTTACTGTTGGTATGATGTTCTTTTTCTGAAATGCTGTGTTCCTTTTACGCCAGATGTAACGGGCCATTTGCCTTCCAAAAAGTTCAACTTTTGTCTCATCAGTCCACAAGGTATTTTCCCAAAAGTCTTGGCAATCATTGAGATGTTTATTAGCAAAATTGAGACGAGCCCTAATGTTCTAATGCTGGTTTGCATCTTGGAAATCTGCCATGCAGGCCGTTTTTGCCCAGTCTCTTTCTTATGGTGGGGTCGTGAACACTGACCTTAATTGAGGCAAGTGAGGCCTGCTGTTCTTTAGACGTTGTCCTGGGGTCTTTTGTGACCTCTCGGATGAGTCATCTCTGCGCTCTTGGGGTAATTGTGGTCGGCCGGCCATGCCAGGTTCACCACTGTTCCATGTTTTTGCCATTTGTGGATAATGGCTCTCACTGTGGTTCGCTGGAGTCCCAAAGCTTTAGAAATGGCTTTATAACCTTTACCAGACTGTTAGAACTCAATTACTTCTGTTCTCATTTGTTCCTGAATTTCTTTGGATCTTGGCATGATGTCTAGCTTTTAAGGTGCTTTTGGTCTACTTCTCTGTGTCAGGCAGCTCCTATTTAAGTGATTTCTTGATTGAAACAGGTGTGGCAGTAATCAGGCCTGGGGGTGGCTATGGAAATTGAACTCAGGTGTGATACACCACAGTTAGGTTATTTTTTAACAAGGGGGCAATTACTTTTGCACATAGGGCCATGTAGGTTTGGATTTTTTTTCTCCCTAAATAATAAAAACCATCATTTAAAAACTGCATTTTGTGTTTACTTGTGTTATATTTGACTAATGGTTAAATGTGTTTGATGATCAGAAACATTTTGTGTGACAAACATGCAAAAGAATAAGAAATCAGGAAGGGGGCAAATAGTTTTTCACACCACTGTACATTATACTTTACTTAGTGATTCCTATTGTCTCTGCAAGAATGTCATGTTGTGTCCAAGTGGTCCCTGCAACTCTCATCCTGTCAGCCTGCCTGCCTCTCCTCCTGTGGTCTGATGCTGTTAGAAAAAGGTCTGTCCCCTTGCACCCTTAAACTGAATTTAAAGAGTCTATGAATGTTGTGTGGTTTTAAAACTTAAAATAGGGAAACTATCTTAAATTACATTAAATAAAAGTATGACAACCTAAGCAAACAGCAATATCTCACATCGTTCCAATGAACGAAAAAAAATCTCATACATGTTCTTATAATGCAGAGCTTTGACTACATGCACCCTATGTGAATTTAAAATTATCTGAAGAGTCAAGCTGCCTTTATTTAAATATGTTATATCTTGGAAAATCCAAAAGGTTTTGCTTGACTTGAAGAGCATAAAATTATATGATATCCACCCCTTTCTTTTAAGAATTGACACGACAATATAGAAGTCATTATCAGTTTCATTGCATGATTTATATCAGACAAATTTCATAGCATACTACTATACAAAATTACTTTCTTTTACTAAGAAGTTGAAAGTAAGTCAAAACTTTGTTAAGGATTGGAAATGTCAATTTGGTTCTCCCCAGTTGTCAAAAACAACTGAATACACAACTAAACAAATGGATAAGACATTTCAAGCAACACCTTACTGGATACGGCTGATGTACGGCATACCATACATTTATCAGTTAATTTCACGGATGGTATTTATCTATGAGAAAAAAAACTGAAAAAGTATTTCAAATGAAATGCAACAATGCTGATTAAAAGGAGACCGTAATAACACATCAACCATTAACTGTCGATTTACATTAAACACAGAGGTTACTCACCATTTGTGCAACTTTAACTCCACTGTCTGAAATGAGCAGAGTATTTGCATTGCTCCCCACATCCACCATGCCTTCTCTGTTCATTTCTGGTCCAATCAACACCAGTCGCTTCTCTGCAGTCTGATAATGATGGCTGTGAAAAAGTGATCCGCTAACTTCGGCGTAGTTTGTGTCATCGAAGTATTTGTTACTGATGAAACCATGATAAGTCTTGTGACATTGGAAAGCAATCAGGGCAATAATTGTGATGACAAACAAAGATGAAACTGAACCCAAAACGATAATCAAATAAAATGTCGTCTTATTTCCCGGCTCTTCTCGTGTCGTGGTGCTTTTAATTTCAGACAACGCATGCGCTTCTGTGTTTTCAGGTGTTGTCACGATTACTGTTACAGATGCAGAAAGTGAAATGCTCCCGCTGTCTTTTACGATTACAACCATTTTATGTACAGTAACATCAGACTCGGCAATGGCACGAAGAGTTCTGATTTCTCCGGTATAGCGTCCTAAGAGGAAAAGTGACGAATCTGTGGCTTCTTCCAGAGAAAATGAAAGCAAAGCGTTATATCCGACATCAGCATCGTAGGCTCTTATTCTTGTAACTAAATAACCCGTTTTGACATTTCGTGGAATCGTCTCCTCTGCCACTGCAGTCCCATTTGTTTGTAAAGGAAACAAGACCAATGGTGGATTATCATTTTGGTCCAAAATAAAAACGTTTACAGTTACGTTACTGCTTAGCGACGGCACTCCTGAGTCTTTAGCTACAACAATGAAGGTGAAGCTTTTCATTTTTTCAAAGTCAAAGCTTGTAAAAGTAGTCACTTGTCCATTATTGGAATTTATATTGAGAAAAGGCACCATTTGCTTCTCCACAGCTTCGCTTTCCCACAAATAGTAAGTTATGAGAGCATTCTCATTTGTGTCCTCGTCAACTGCGCTTACTGTAAAGATGGAGGCTCCTGGTGTGTTATTTTCCTCAACAAAGAACATATAAGGATTTTCTAAAAATTTGGGATTGTTGTCATTCACATCCAAAACATTCATCAAAACAGTTTTATAAGACGAATGAGAAGGATGACCAAAGTCTTTGGCAGTTATCGTTATGTTATATTCAGATGCAGATTCCCGATCCAGTCTCGAATTTGTTGTCAAAGAGTAAAGATTTTCTTGAATTGACGGCTTTATTTCAAAGGGCAGCTTTTCAGATATGGTGCATGCGATTTTAGAATTTAAACCAGAATCCAGGTCCGTAATACTGAATACTCCGACTACTGAACCTGGTTTTACATCCTCGAGTATAGAACTTGATAAAGACGTTATGTCTATCTGGGGTGCGTTATCATTCATGTCTTTAATTTGAACCAACACAGTGCAGAAAGAGCTCATTGGCACATTTCCTTTGTCTGAGGCTTCTACATCAAATTCGTACATTTCTTTATCTTCAAAATCAATCACGCCATTAACAGTTATTTGTCCAGTATAAATATCTAAATGAAACAATTCCGGTATTTTATTTTGTACAGAGTCCCCAAACGAGTATACAATACATCCATTACTGCCCTCGTCCAGATCTGAAGCATTCACCTTCACTACAAGAGTTCCTAAAGGTGCATTTTCTTCTAGTATAACAGAATAAATGTGTTCAACAAAAACTGGAGCATTATCGTTAAAGTCTGCAACCATAACAGTGATATTCATGTTTCCAGATCTCGGAGGACTGCCCCCGTCAATAGCTGACAACACAAAATTATATTTTGATTTCATTTCCCTGTCAAGGCCTTTATGTAGCACTAGCACTGGGATTTTGCTTTTCTTGCTGCGTTCTTCTACCTCAACAATAAAATTATCATTTTGACTCAGCTGATAAAATTTTACAGAGTTCACACCAAAATCGGGATCATCGGCCCCCTGTAATGGGAAACGCGATCCGACTGGAGTGGACTCTGATATTTCCAGACTTTTATTCTTGACATGAAATGAAGGAGAATTATCATTTACGTCTAAAATTTCAATTGCTGCCTGATGAACTTCTATCGGATTTTCTATAGTAATCTTAATGTTCATAACGCACGGTTTATCCCGGTCACACAGTGCTTCTCTATCTATGATTTCGTTCACAAACAGGACGCCGGTCCTCGGGTTTACCTGCAGCAGCTGTTGTTTTGATCCAGAAATGACACGAAACCCGCGGCCTTGGAGACTTTTAATGTCGAGTCCCAAATCCTTAACAATGTTCCCAATAATCGTCCCTGGCATCGACTCCTCTGGAACAGAATAACGGAGATGTGCCAGTGTGTTTATCCAAAAGCACATAACAAAAAGGAGGCGTAAGAGAACACGCTTATAGGTACCCAGTTCTTTCATTGTTATCTTATTATTTAAAGCCTTCACTGAAGCAGCTAGTTGGATTAAACAGATTTATATTCCGGCGTTTTCATTTTGAAATATATGCATAGCGTGTAGAATAGTCCTTTTTTCGAAGGAGGTTTATCAAAGAAAATTATCCCATCTTGTGTGCGTCCTGGAGAAGAAGAAGAAAAATATGGGCAGGGCCTCACAGGATTGACTTTACTGAAACAGCAACGCTGAAAGGTTGGATGGCAGTGACACCCAGCGTTTGTTTAGAGTATTACTGCATGTTACAAATACAGTACTGTACACTGATTAATAGCCAGATAGCAGAATTTGATTCTATTTATTTTGATAATGTATAATTTTAGGTTTGAATGTACACTATTGTCTTATATAGATGGTTCTGCTTTTTATTTCCTGGAATTAGGATTTTTTTCTACATAAAATTAATGTATACATTCAATAATTACATTTCACAGATTATGGACCGTTTAAAAAAAAGGTTTATATTAACTTAAGCTAAATGTTTTTACCCTTCTGTTCCAATATTTTCATTGAAACACATTCTATGCAAGAAAATGTAAATGTTCCATTTTTTCAAAGAGTTGTGTGCAATAAATCTTTCACTTGAACTGTATTTTTTCAGAAAACAGTACGGAAGTGTATTACATTATATGATTGATAAAGTGTATTTCATCTTTCTCTCTTTCATTGTTATTGATTAAACCCCACACAATGCATGCAATGATCAGAGCAGAGATATTCTTGTTAAGTAAAGAGCATTAAATATGCAATGTTTGTTATAAATATTATGGATGGATGAAGCACTGAGAGAAATTTCTAGTGAACATGTTGCTTGGCAGTAAAGTTCAATTATAAAGTAAAAGAAACGTTTATTTTCGTGATCACTTAAACTGGGAAAAGTATCTGATGGAAAGCTTACAATCCTACTCCCGTCCTGAAGCAGAGCAACAAAATGAATCTAAGCCATTGTAAAGCAAAATCTTTCAGGATATACTGTAGAACAAAAGAACATAGAAACATTGACTAACGGGAGGGAGCCATTCAGACCATCAAGCTGTCCCAATATCTCATCCAGGTACTTCTTAAATGGTGTCTGAGTTGCTTCTTCAACAACATACCTCAGTAGTTTGGTCCAGATTCCCACAATTCTTTCTGTAAATTAATATTTTCTGACTTCTGTTCTAAGTGTACTTTCCCTCAGTTGCCACTGGTGTCCTTGAGTATGTGATTCATCATTAGATGATGTCACATAAAGAAAGATGCATTCACAAATACATTTGATATTTGCATATTATATATGAAACAGCATTTGAAGTGACTGTCAGCATTACTTTATACTGAGGTTTACAAATTCAGTCGTGGGATCCTTCTGGAGATGTAAATTGATTTCCTAACCAATTTCACTTTCAGTTGCACTTTCAATTTAAGCCAACACCGGCTTCATTTAAAGGTTTTTGCTAAAAATGCAGTGGTTCTGGTAAATGGTCATCACAAAAAAACATCCCTTGCCACAGGGACCTCACTTTGTATTAAATAACGACCTTCTGTATCAGGTAGCCGAACATGAAGATGAGGTAAGGTCACTGTTGTCAATCCCACGAATTTACCAGTGGCAATTTGTGAGCTAGCACACACCCAACTCCTAGATGGTTCATTGGCACAGAAAAAAACCCTTGAGCAGATCAAGCTCAGATTCTATTGGCCGGGAATTAACAAGGAGGTTTGCCGCTTTTGCACATCCTGTCCAGAGTATCAATTGCGCCAAATTCCCAGGAGGGACCATGCTCCTGTTATTTCCGTTCCCCTTATTGACGTCCTATTTGAATGTGTCGGGGTCAATTTAGTAGGACCCTTAGAACCCTTGGCTTGAGGAAACAAACACATACTGGTCCTGGTAGATTATGCTACCCGATATCCCTAATCTGTTCCGTTGTGCTCAGTTACTTCCAAAGCTATCACACGGGAATTAGTAGGGCTATTTGCACGATTCGGAATCCCTAAAAAAGTCCTGACTGGGACCATCTCCTCCCCCTCATCCCTTTTGTCTAATGGGAACTCCCACAAGCTTCCACGGGGTTCTCACCTTTTGAATTATTATACGGGTGACAAACCTGGGGTATGTTGGATATTCTAAAAGAATTTTGGGAAGAAGAGGCACTTCCCTCCACAAATATGCTACAGTATATCACACAGTTATATGATAGATTTGAAAAAATTAGGCCTACAGTAAAAACTCACATGGAAAAAGCTCAAGCTGCACAGGTCCGTCAGTATGATTGTGCACATCTCTATGAGAGTTTGGCCCCAGAGATCGTGTCATGGTCCTTGTTCCCACATCCCACGCTAAACTATTGTCCCATTAGCCAATTGGCAAGGCCCATATGAAGTTAAGGAGAAGAAGGGACTCATCGACTATTTGGAAAAACAACCAAATCGTTGGCCGAGTGAACAGCTGTATAACATGAACCTGCTGAAACCATGGAAGGATAGGGAGCTTGATCCGTCCTCCGGCCAGCCCTGTTCCCTCTTTGCTCACAAGTCAAACCTTAACTTTGGACCCAATTTGACTGCCAAACAGAGACAGGAGCTGGAAACAGTTATCCTGTCTGTTCTTGAGGTGGTAAGCAGGAAACCAGGACGAACCTCACTGATTGAGAAGGATATTGTGACCGAACCTAGAGTAGTCGTTCGAGAACACCCGTATTGATACCCAGAGGCAAAAAGAGCAGAAGTAAAACTGGAGATCAAGCGCATGCAGGAATTAGGTGTGATAGAGGAAAGTCATAGTCCCTGGTCCAGTCCTATTGTCATGGTCAGTAAGCCTGATGGAAGTTGGATTTCTTGCAATGACTTCCATCAGCTTAATCAAGTTTCCCAGTTTGACGCCTACCCAATACTGCGAGTGGACAACCTCCTCAAGCTACTGGGACAGGCTGAATATGTGACCAAACTTGACAAGAGTAAGGGGTACTGGCAGGTTCCTTTAAAGACTATGTAAAGGCTAAAACTGTGTTTAGCACCCCTAGCGGTCACTGGCAGTATTGTATCCTTCAATTCAGGTTAATGGAGCACCTGTGACCTTACAATGTCTGGTGGACAAAGTGCTCTGTCCTCATAACGCCTATAGTGCTGCCTACCTGGATAACGTAGTCATCTATACCAGCACATGGAAGGAGCACCTACAGCAGGTCAGAGCAGTATCGTGGACACTAGGGGAAGCTGGTCTTTGTATCAATATGAAGAAGTGTTTCTTTAGGATGAACAAAGCCAAATATTTAGGCAACCTGGTAGGCCAGGGTACTGTAAGACCACAGTGTACCAAAGTAGATGCCATTTTGAATTGGCCAATTGGCCGAAGACCAAGAAGCAGGTCCAAGCCTTTCTCAGATTAGCAGGTTACTACCGTCAGTTTGTAACCCGATTTTCTGAGACAGCGGCACCCTTGACTAACCACACAAAGAAGAGGGCCCCTAACAGTGTGATATGGGGTGACAATACAGAAGCTGCATTTTGTGACTTAAAACAGGCCCTTACATCGGCGCCTAGTTTAAAGGCTCCTAACTTTTCTTTGCCTTTTATACTCCAGATGGACGCTTTGGACACAGGCCTGGTGGCTGTGCTGAGCCGGAGCGTCAATGGTGTCGAACACCCCATCTTGTTCTGGAGCTGGAAATTGCTGGAATGGGAAACCATGGCATGTGGTGGTGGAGCGGGAGGCCTTGGGGATCAAATGGCTGATTACTCAGCTGAGGTACTATCTCCTGGGCTGTGAGTTCACCTTGTTTATGGACCATGCACCTGTGCGGTGGACAGCCGTGCACAAAGAGTGCAGGTGGTTTTTAGACCTGCAGCCTTATAAATTTTCACTTGTTCACCGACAAGGTTCTCATCACACCAACGCCGATGCTCTTTCTCGGGTTCACGACCTCTCGGTCAGGAACACCCAACCCAATGGGTCTGGGCTGAGGGGGGGGCCATGTCACGCGTGTGCATGGGAGGCAGCGAAAAGGCTGAAACTAAGGTAATTCCATGCCAGAGCAGAGGATGGCAGAGTACACTAATCCTTACTCTTTCTCTTTGGCAAACCGACCACCGGAATTTCCATCTGGATCTAATGACGTCACTTCCGGTTCCTGGCCCAATGATGTCGCTTCCATTTTCCAGCCCTGATGACATCACTTCCAGTTCCTGCCCCAAAGACATCAATGCCCCCTGCCAGCATTTCAATCCGCCATATTTGCCCGTCTTTTTGTTCTAGTTTTGGCCTGAGTTCTGTAAACATTGAATCACAATCTCTGGTTTCTTAGGCAGCCTCATTTAAGTATACGGGCGGCTGCCCCCAAACCTCTTTCTATGTCCGTTGAACCCTTTCACAGTAATAAGAATTTTAATATACAGAGAGATGCAAAATGTATTAAAATTGTTTAACAAAGAAGACACAGAAAACATCACTGCCATTGCAATTTTGTGATTATATCTAGTTAAACCAACACAACTTCTCATCTGTTAAAAAAAATTGAAATTAGTGAAAAATACTTCCATGTAAATGAGCTAAAACTTTGAAGATGGAACTTATTTTAATCATTCTGAAAGCACATCATTCTAGAATTGAAAAAGAAATGAGGTTGGGAAAGTATTAAGTAAATAAAACACCACTGTTGGGCCAAATCTTCATAGAATTCAAAAGACGTGTTGTTCACAACAATTACAAGAATTAAAACTGAGACTACAAACCACAAACCTCACTATCACAATGCATGACCTGCAATCTTCACACCAATTGCCAAACATTTTCTCCTCAGGCACCTGCAGCAATGACTTACATTCACTATTCCATCAACGTCTCCATTACCCAGAATTGACTTTCACAGAGGACCAGATGAACTGCAGAAACTAAAGTAATGCAAAGTTGCTGGACGTGATGGTTTTAACCTGATTGTACTGAAAGATTGTGCTGAACAACTGTGTATATTGCAGCGTTTCTCAACTTTTAAGTATTTACGACCCGCGTTTTCATAACAGTTTTAATCGCGCCCCCTAAGGTTTTTTTGAAAGGAGCCCACTAATACGAATTTGTTATTTTTTAATGAATGATATATCATAGATGCATATTTTATTATACTTACTTAACTTTTATCGACATTCATCTAACTCTATATTTATTTTTCTAGTATCAGAATGTAGTTTAAGTTAATTTATTTTGGTTTCAATAGATGTATTTTTTATATTTTCGATTCTTGTTTTCTTTTTTTCACATCTTCATGCCCTCCTAGGGGGTCCCGCCCCACAGTTTGAGAATCACTGGTGTATAGCGTTTCCAGAGTATCTTCAATCTAAGTTCGATTCTAGAAAAAACCTTGTGATGTACCACTTCCCAAGACAGTACAGCAAACATCTTAAATGTCTGTAGAGGGGTGGCTCTGAATTCACTTGTTATGAAGACCCTGAAAAGCCTAATATTGACTCATGCGAGACACCTGGCCTTGATGGGACTTGACCCTCTGCAACTCACCTATCAAAAGCACACAAAGGTGGACAGTGCTGTCATCTTTGTGCTGAATAGAGTTTATTCCTGCCTGGAGGGAGAGGGTAGCAGGGTGACAATATTGTTTTTTCACATCTCTAGTGCATTCAACATCATAGATTCCCAAATGCGATGGGAGAAGCTCCGGTCAATGAAGGCTGATGTTACCATTGTGTCCCAGATAATCAATAACCTGACTGGTAGACCACTATTTATGAGGATTTAAAACTGCATATTGGACACGGTCATGAGTGGCACAGGGGCTCCACATTGAACTCTACTGGCTGTTTCATATTTACTCTGTACACCTCAGATTTGAGATACAATACTGAGTACTGTAATTTGCAGAAATTTTGCAATGATCCAGGAATAGTTGGATGTACCAGTGGTTGGTCAGAAAATGAAAACCCAGCAATAGTGAAGAACTTTATTAAATGTTGCAAACTGAATCACCTGTAGCTCAACAGCAATAAGACAAAGGACATAGTCATAGACTTCAGGAGGGTCAAACTCACTCAGCCTCCAGTGCTCATTGATGGTGAAGGTGTGGAGGTATTGAGGACATGTAAGTACCTTAGGCTTGAGTAGAGCACAAACACAAAGGCCTTCTGTATACAATAAGGGCCTGAAGTGCCTCTACTTCAGAAGGCACCTGAGTTACTTTGGTGTATGTAGTCCAGTCTTAAATATTTTTTACCAATCTGTAGTGCCAAGTTTAATTTTCTATGTGGTAATATGCTTGGGAAAGGGCATTAATACAAGTTATGTCAACATACTAAAAACACTTGTTACAAAAGGCAGATTCAGTCTTAAGAGGAATTGATTCCTCATCGGAGGAATTGGTTGAACAGCAGTCACTCAGCTAGCTGATATAACGCTGAACAATGACTCTCACCTCCTATATGAAGATTTGGCTTAACACAAGTGCACCTTCAATAAGACAAATGAGGTGCTTCAAATGGTGACAGAAGCAGCAACTTAGCACTAAATAGATCAGGACTCAGATTATATCTATTTTGCATGGATGGAAAGTTCTGGCACCAAACCACAAAGGTCATCACCAATGACAAAGGTGACATATTTTTGCCTCTGATTAATTGGAAGCAATTCAAACTTGGTATCACATAGCCACATGGGATGGCATTTCACTCAAATTACATGAATGGAAGAGTCATAACATTTCTGTCCAATTGAAATTAATAATAATAATAATAATAATAATAATAATAATATAAAAAAATAAATACAAGTTTATTTAATTTAAAATGGCTGAGTCCTATCCTTACAGCAGGAGCAAACACTCAAAAAGCTATAAAGTCAACACAGAGGTAGAAACACACAAACACATAACTACAGGGACAATAAGCAGACTCCAAATAAACTAATACACAAGATGAGGAAAGAACAACAATAACAATAATAATAATAATAATAATAATAATAATAATAATAATAATAATCAAACCTTATAAAACCAAAAGCAAAGGGGAAGAATTAAGATACAGATCATGTAGAAACTCAGGCGGCTATGATTAGTGGACTAATAAGGATTCATACACGGTTTTGTAGGATACTGAGGCAACAGTAATAAAAATACAGTTTCACCCAAAATGATATTTGAATGGCACAATTCAAGAAATTAGCTAAATAAACATGCATTGCTTTGACAAGGTGTTAAATGTGGCGTAGTGAGGAACGCTGCTGCCTCATAGATCTGGTGTCCTGGGTTTATGGCATCAAACGTACTTTTTTCACATCCCTGCATACATTCAATGTATTCCATTTATTATCATAACTATTCATGGTGGCTCTAAAATCCGTACTCACCCCTACTTTCTCTTCTGTTTCTTTTTCCAGTTTTCTGTGGTGGTGACCTGAGTCACCACCACCTAATCAAAGCACTGTGATGTTCCTACATTGATGGATTAAAAGCTGGAAGTCCTTATCACCATCATCATCAAGTCCTTCCATGAGAATCCTATACAAAGAGGACTGTTTCATTTATGTTCGGTAAAATGCCCAGAGGGGGCTGGGGGTCTCATGGTCTGGAATCCCTGCAGATTTTATTTTTTCTCTCCAGCCGTCTGGAGTTGTTTTGTTTTTTTGGTCCGATACTCTTATTCTATGTTAATTAGTGCTGTCTTATATTAATTCTTACTTTGTCTTTTCTTTCTCTTTTCTTCATCATGTAAAACACTTTGAGCCACATTATTTGTATGAAAATGTGCAATAGAAATAAATGTTGTTGTTGTTGTTGCATATGGCCTGATTGTGTCATATACCCTTCATGTATCCAAAAAATATAAATTTTAGTTTAATTAGTGATTCTAGCTTCTCACTTTGAGAGAGTCATTTTGTGTTCACATTATCCCGTGGATTTTTGATTCCTTCCCTTTTTATATTGGAATAAGGTCAGGCCCCTTTCATCATATTAAATGGGTCTGTGAATCTTGAGTTGTCTTAAAAGTTAAATAAGCAAACTACAATATCTTACCGTTTCCCTATCAAGGAAAATCATCTCATACTTTTATAAAGGCCAAGTTTCCTTTGTTTAAAGATGTCAAATCTTGGGAAATGGAAACTTTTTCCATAACTTTTTCTAAGCAATAGCATAGCATTACATTACAGCCAGTCATTTCTTTCCAGAATTGACATGTAAGTATGAAGTTTCTACCCATTTCATTATGATTTATATAAGGCATATTTCATTACAAAATTTTATAGAAAATTAGTTTATTTTATAATTGAAAGAAATTGAAAGCAAGTCAAAACATTATAAGGAACTAAAAATGTTAATTTGGTCCTCCTCGCAATCAACAAAAGTGAAACTGAGTACAAAACTAAACACATCCACCAATTATATCAAGTAACACCTTATTAGATACAGCTGTGAAATATAACACAAAACTCCAACTTTATAGCAATTCCTCTTATTATTAGTATAAACTGAATTAGTATTTCAAAAGAAATAAAACACAATTAAAAGAGGACACCATAATAACATATTAACTATTACCGGGTTATTTACGTTAAAGGCAAATATTACTCACCATTTGTGCAACTTTAACTGCACTGTCTGAAATGAGCAGAGTGTTTGCATTGCTCCCCACATCCACCATGCCTTCTCTGTTCATTTCTGGTCCAATCAACACCAGTCGCTTCTCTGCAGTCTGATAATGATGGCTGTGAAAAAGTGATCCGCTAACTTCGGCGTAGTTTGTGTCATCGAAGTACTTGTTACTGATGAAACCATGATAAGTCTTGTGACATTGGAAAGCAATCAGGCCAATAATTGTGATGACAAACAAAGATGAAACTGAACCCAAAACGATAATCAAATAAAAGGTCGTCTTATTTCCCGGCTCTTCTCGTGTCGAAGTTTTAATTTCAGACAACGCATGCGCTTCAGTGTTTTCAGCTGTTGTCACGATTACTGTTACAGATGCAGAAAGTGAAAGGCTCCCGCTGTCTTTTACGATTACAACCATTTTATGCACAGTAACATCAGACTCAGCAATAGCACGAAGAGTTCTGATTTCTCCAGTATAGCGTCCCACTCTGAAAAGTGACGAATCTGTGGCTTCTTCCAGAGAAAAAGAAAGCAAAGCGTTATATCCGACATCAGCATCGTAGGCTCTTAATCTTGTAACCAAATAACCCGCTTTGACATTTCGTGGAATCGTCTCCTCTGCCACTGCAGTCCCATTTATTTGGAATGGAAACAAGACCAATGGTGGATTATCATTTTGGTCCAAAATAAAAACGTTTACAGTTACGTTACTACTTAGCGACGGCACTCCTGAGTCTTTAGCTACAACAATGAAGGTAAAGCTTTTCATTTGTTCGAAGTCAAAGCTTGTGAAAGTAGTCACTTGTCCATTGTTGGAATTTATACTAAGAAAAGGCACCACTTGCTTCTCCGCAGCTTCATTTTCCCACAAATAGTAAGTTATGAGAGCATTCTCATTTGTGTCCTCGTCAACTGCGCTTAATGTAAAGATGGAGGCTCCTGGTGTGTTATTTTCCTCAACAAAGAATACATAAAGATTTTCTAAAAATTTAGGATTGTTGTCATTCACATCCAAAACATTCACTAAAACAATTTTATAAGACGACAAAGAAGGGTGACCAAAGTCTTTGGCAGTTATCGTTATGTTATATTCAGATGCAAATTCCCGATCCAGTCTCGAATTTGTTATCAAAGAGTACAGATTTTCTTGAATTGACGGCTTTATTTCAAAAGGCAACTTTTCAGATATGGTGCATGCGATTTTAGAATTAAATCCCGAATCCAAGTCTGTAATACTTATTACTCCGACTACTGATCCCGGTTTTACATCCTCGAGTATAGAACTTGATAAAGTCGTTATGTCTATCTGGGGTGCGTTATCATTCATGTCTTTAATTTGAATAAACACGGTACAAAAAGAGCTTCTTGGCACATTTCCTCTGTCTGATGCTTTAACATCGAATTCGTAAAGATCTTTCTCTTCAAAATCAATCATGCCATTAACAGTGATTTCTCCAGTGTATGTATCTAAATGAAATAATTCAGATACTTTATTTTGTATAGACTCCCCAAACGAGTATATGATGTATCCATTACTGCCATCATCGAGATCTGAAGCATTCACCTTCACTACAAGTGTTCCTAAAGGAGAATTTTCCTCCAGTGTTACAGAATACATCTGTTCAAGAAAAACTGGAGCATTATCGTTAATATCTGCAACCATCACAGTGATATTCATGTTTCCAGATCTCGGAGGACTGCCCCCGTCTACGGCTGACAGCACAAAATCATACTTTGATTTAAGTTCTCTGTCGAGGCCTTTGTGTAACACTAATACGGGGATTTTGCTCTTCCTGCTGCGTTCTTCTACCTCAAGAATAAAATGATCGTTTTGACTCAGCTGGTAATATTTTACTGAATTTACACCAAAATCTGAATCATCGGCCCCCTGTAATGGAAAACGCGATCCGACAGGACTGGATTCTATTATCTCCAGAATTTTATTCTTAACATGAAATACAGGAGAATTGTCATTTACGTCTAAAATTTCAATTGCTGCCTGGTGAACTTCTATCGGATTTTCTATAATAATCTTAATGTTCATAATGCACGGCTTATCCCGGTCACACAGCGCTTCTCTATCAATAATTTCATTCACAAACAGGACGCCGGTCCTCGGGTTTACCTGCAGCAGCTGTTGTTTTGATCCAGAAATGACACGAAACCCGCGGCCTTGAAGACTTTTAATATCGAGTCCCAAATCCTTAATAATATTCCCAATAATCGTCCCTGACGTCGACTCCTCTGGAACAGAATAACGGAGATGTGCCAACGCGTTTCCCCAACAGCATATAACAAAAAAGAGATGTGAGAGAATACGCTCATACGTATCCAGTTCTTTCATTGTTATCTTTTTATGTAAAGCCTTCACTGAAGGATTTTCATTTTAATATATATGCAGAACGTATAGAATAATCCTTTTGTCGGAGGAGATTTATCAAAGAAAATTATACCATTTTGTGTGAGTCCTGGATAAGAAAATGAAGAAGAAGAAAAATATGGGCAGGGCCTCACAGGATTGACTTTACTGAAACAGCAGCGCTGAAAGGATGGATGGCAGTGACACCCAGCGTTTGTTTGGAAAATTGCGGCATTTCACAAATAAATTACTTGACTAGACTGCAGCTTGTGGTTGTATTTATTTTGATAATGTATAATTCTATTTCTCACTGTACAAACTTTTGTGTTATATATATATATATATATATATATATATATATATATATATATATATATATATATATATATATATATATATATATATATATATATATATATATATATATATATATATATATATATATATATACACACACACACACACACACACACACACACACACACACACATATATGGTTCTGCTTTAAATTTTGTTTAATTGAGATTTTTTTCTAATAAAATTAATACATTTATACATTCAATAATTGCATCTTACAGTTTATGGACTGTTTCAAGAAAGTTTATATTAACCTTTCTATTGCAACATTTTGATGGAAACACATATTATGCAAAAAAATTAAATATTCACTTTTTTTCAAAGTTTTGTTTTGCAATAAATCTTGCCTGAACCACATTCTATCAAAAAACAGTACTGAAGAGTATTAAGTTGCATAATTGACAATCTGTATTCCAGCTTTCTTTCTTTCTATTTTTATTGATTAAACCCCACACAATACAAGCAACTAGCACAGCACTGATATACTTGCTGATTAAAGAAAATGCAATGTTTTTATAAAAATGAGTATGGATAAAACACTGAGAGAAATTTCTAGTGACCATGTTATATGGCAATACATCCATACATCCATACATTATGCAACCCGCTACATCCTAACTACAGGGTCATGGAGATCTGCTGGAGCCAATCCCAGCTTACACAGGGCACAAGGCAGGAAACAAACCTCAGGCAGGGTGCCAGCCCACAGCAGGGCTACCTGGCAATACAGTTCAATTCAATTATAAAGCATTAGGAAGTGTGTATTTAAGTGATCATTTAATCTGGGAGAAGTATGTGATGAAAATCTTAAAGTCCTCATGCATAGCAATCAAATTAATCCCAGCAATTGTAATGCAAAATCTTTCTGTAGAACAAAAGAACATAAAAAAAAAAATTGAAAAATGGGAGGAAGCCAATTCAGTCCATTGAGCTTGTTTGTTCAGCGGATAGCTAAGCTCTCCCAATATTTTATCCAGGCACTTCTTAAACTGTGTCTGGGTTGCTGCTTCAACAATATGCCTCATGAGTTTGGCCCAGATTCCCACAACTCTTTCTGTAAATCAGTGCTTTCTTGCGTGTGTGTTAAGTGTACTTTCCCTCAGTTGCCACTGGTGTCCTTCATCATTAGATGATGTCACATAAAGAAAGATGCATTCACAAATACATTTGATGGCAGCATACTATATAAGAAAGCAGCATTTGAAGTGACTGCCAGTATTGGTTTAGTACTGGGGTTTACCAGTTCAGTCGTAGGGTCCTTATGGAGATGGAAGGTTTTTTGTTTTCCTAACCAATTTGACTCTCAGTAATTTATATTTTACCTTTGATTGCTCCCATTGGTTCAAGTCCCTCATCCTCCCTGTGTGGTGTATGCATGTTCTCCCTGTGTCCACGTGGGTTTCCTCATGGTGCTCAGGTTTCCTCCCAGTGTCCAAAAACATGCAAGGTAAGTGTACAAGAAATGCAATGTTGGTCCTAGTGTGTTTACAGAAATGTTTGTCTGTGTGTTCACCCTGTAATGGCCTGGCGCATTGTCTATTGATTATTTTTACATTGCACTCCATTCTTGCTGCGATAGGCTCCAGCATCCCTATGATCCTGCTCAGGTTAAACTGGGTTTAGAAAATGAATGAGTGGATGGATTACTCTCATTGTTTAATTAACTGACCCATTTTTCTTCTGTTAGTTTACTTTCAAAACAATGCAGTAGAGATTTATATTTATAAGAAACTATAAATGCTCAACTTAACAAATTATATATACTCAACTCTCTCTTATTTTATTTTTAGTTCACTTTTTCCTCCTGTGCAGTTTGCTTCATTGAGTATCAAGATATGAACAATTAATGATCAGCACTGCAGACACACACACACAAATGGCACTGAATTATGAAAAGCGGCAGCTACTCCAGTGATTGCCACTTGTGTTTATTTTAGCAGATAATAGCTTTAAAAACCTGAATGTTAGCAAAGAACAACATTTTAAAAAGCAAGATATGAAGATGAAATTCATCCCTGTCTGAAACACATTAGTATTTGCTTAATCCAGGAATCAATTGGACCTCATCAGTTTATAATATGTGGAGTAACATAAGCGAACAATGAAGCTGGAAAGTTAAAGCTTGCTTAGTTAGTGGAGGAATCTAATTAAAAGAAGAAATTGGCTGGAATGAAAACCAGTAGCTACGGGGGCTTTGGGGAGGCAGAACTTAACAGAAGTTTGAAGAAAAAGATCCTGCCAACATCATTGAATAGCATTGAATAATTTAAATATTACTCCATTAAATGAAGTTACTTCCGATCACTACTTAATTACATTTGATTTAGTCCTGCCCTTCCCAATGCACTCTTAGATTAAAACAAAGACTGTGCGACATCTAGATTGTAATTCTGCTTCAAAATTTGTAGATACTTTCAGTAAGTCGAGTGTAATTGTGGAAAACCACTTAGATCAGTTGTAATAGATAGCCGAGCCGGAGACAGACACGACAGCACTGTTCAAGTCACAAGGGTTTATTTTGCTCACTATTTACAAGTTGGTTCCCCACACTCACGATTCCTCAGTCCTTTTAACTCTCTTCGGCCGCCTCCACTCCTCCCTCGCAAGCTCCGTCTTTCTCCTCCCGACTCCAGCTCTTTGAAGGGAGTGAGGCGGTCCCTTTTATCATGGCCCGGATGTGCTCCAGGTGCTGATGATGGTCTTCTGGCAGCACTTCCTGATGTGGCGAAAGTGCTGTCCTCCAGTGCTCAGGAACCATCCAGACAGCCCCTTGGTTGGACCACAGACCTCCACGTGGTTGCGCTTCCCTGATCCAGGTATCCTGGTGGGGTAAGGTCCCTGGCCGCCTGACACACAGTTAACATCAAATGTAAACGTGGAAAACAATTTAGATCAGTTAACGTCACATTATAATGTGATCTTGATAGATGCTCTGGACACAGTGGCTCCCCTTAAAACAAAAATGATCAAAGCACATAGAAACTCTCCCTGGTTTAATGAAAACACTCGAGCTCTTAAATTAGAGTGTCGAAAACTGGAGCGCAGATGGAGAACAACAAAGCTACATGTCTTTCAAATTGCATGGACAGAGAGTGTTAATAAATATAAAAAGCTCTCTTTAAAGCTCGCTCAGAATACTATTCTACAATAATAGATAGCAATAATAAAAATCCTCGGGTACTGTTTAGAACAGTGGCTAAATTAACAAATGGGAATTCAGATCTACAGTGCAAAATACCAACAGATATTAGCAGTACAGACTTTATGAACTTCTTCAATGAGAAAATTAAAAATATAAGATCCCAGATCTAAGCATCACAGTACAAACCAAATACTAGCTTAGCAGACCCTGTTTCACATTGCATTCAGCACTTAAGTAATTTTAATCCTGTAACTGAGCAGGAAGTCTTAACTTTAATTTCTAAAATGAAGCCCACTACTTGTTCCCTAGATCCAGTGCCAACAAAACTAGTAAAAAGTGCAATGGATGTTCTTGCAGCGCCTATTCTAAACATTATCAATAGTTCATTATTGCATGGCACAGTACCTGATGCACTAAAAGTGTCAGTCATTAAACCATTACTTAAAAAGTCAGACCTAGACCCACACATACTAAATAATTATAGGCCTATTTCAAATTTACCCTTTCTCTTTAAAATACTAGAAAAAGTAGTCGCCAATCAGCTTCAGTCACACCTTATGCATTACAATTTATTTGAGAAATTCCAGTCTGGTTTCGCACTGGTCATAGTACAGAAACGGCACTAACACGGGTTGTAAATGACATTCTGATATCCTCTGATGAAGGAAACTCCACTGTAATTATGTTGTTAGACTTAAGTGCAGCATTTGACACCATTGACCATTCTATTTTACTGCACAGGCTAGAAAATGATGTTGGGCTTACAGGCACCATGCTCGCTTGGTTTAGTTCTTATTTATCAAATCGATTCCAATATGTACAGAAATGTGCTGACAGTACTCCATCATTATACACAGAAGTTCAATATGGTGTCCCGCAGGGCTCAGTACTGGGACCTTTACTGTTTTCACTTCACATGCTTCCAATGGGATCTCTCATTAGGAAACATAATGTTAATTTTCACTCGTATGCAGATGACACCCAGTTATACCTTTCATTTAAATCAAATGAAGTTTCTCCGATGTTGTCTTTAATTAGTTGTGTTAGTGAATTAAAGGAGTGGATGGATGAGAACTACTTGTCTTTAAACACAGATAAAACAGAGATGTTAATTGTTGGAGGGAATGACGCTGATCACAACAATATTTTGTCATTTTTAACTCAGTTGGAATCACCATTAATTTTACTGAATCAGCCCACAATCTAGGAGTTATCTTTGACTCTAGCATGTCATTTAAAGCGCATATTACAAAGTTGTCCAAATCATGTTTCTTCCATCTTAAAACTGGAAAATTAAGGCGCTTTCTAAATAAACAGGATTCTGAGAAATTAATTCATGCATTTATTTCTAGTAGGATTGACTACTGCAATGCGGTGTTCACTGGATGTTCAAACTGTTCTTTATACAGCCTCCAGTTAATCCAAAATGCTGCTGCAAGAATTATTACAAGAACAAGTATGAACATATAACTCCAGTTCTTAAATCCTTACACTGGCTCCCGGTTAAGTTTAGGGCAGATTTCAAAATCCTCCTTTTAACATACAAAGCATTAAATGGCCAAGGTCTCGCTTACTTGTCTGAACTTATCATTACTTACAAACCTGAGCACATTAAGATCTCAAGATGCCGGTCTGCTTATGATTCCAAGGATTAATAAAATAACAGTGGGAGGTCGAGCTTTTAGTTACAGGGCCCCTAAACTGTGGAATGGTCTGCCTGCTACTATAAGAGATGCCCCTTCGGTCTCAGCTTTTAAATCCCAGCTGAAGACTCACTACTTCAGTTTAGCATATCCTGACTAGAGCTGCTGATTAACTGTACAGACTGCATCTCTGTTGTTAGTCATTAGCACTAAAACATAAGTAACATGATAGTTATAATTGGATACTAACCCTCACATATTCTGTTTCTCTTTTCGGTACTCAAATGTGGCCATTGGTGCCATGGCCCACCTGCCAAGTTGTTTGGCCTGCCTAAGGTAAAGTCATCCCTGAATCGTGGGAAAGAGGGGTCCTTTCATCGGATTGGCTGTCCCAGCACTGTTTCAGCTGTGGAATGGTCAAATGGGAGAGGCAGCTTGATGGTTGAGGTCTCCAGGACTATAAACATATCCAAATCATATTATGGGATATCATCTACTGTTAAATTCTGCTACGCACCTGTAAAACTTTTATTTTATACTGTATTGAGGATTTGTTCTGTTTATTGTATTGTATTGATCCCCTTCTTTTTGACACCTACTGCATGCCCAGCCTACCTGGAAGGGGTCTCTTTGAACTGCCTTTCCCAGGTTTCTTCCATTTTTCCCTACAAGTTTTTTTGGGAGTTTTCCTTTTTTAGAGAGTCAAGGCTGGGGGGCTGTCAAGGGGCAGGGTCTGTTAAAGCCCATTGCAGCACTTCTTGTGAATTTTGGGCTATACAAAAATAAATTGTATTGTATTGTATAGCCAAGTGCAGTAGCAGAGAAACGCAGATCATGGTATAGTTTACATGAGCATTCAAAAAGACTTTGAACAGCTCCTGCAGAGTGGGAAGGAGCTTTTGAATGATTTTTTGTTTTTTTAATCTCATTTAAAGACTTAGGTAAGTAATCAGAAATGTATATGGCGAAATAACTATGATTTAAACATTCTACAAAGAAAGTGAACAAACATAACTATGCTTGATATATGGCTGACAGATACTTGCAACAAGAGTAAATAGAAAACATAAAATGCAGGTAACTGCACTGTAAAGACTGTATTATAATATTAAAATAGTAGTAGTATTTGCAGTAATAGGGTTGTATTGTAATGAATAGAGAAAATCTTGAAATTCTGAAGTATGTATCTGATCAACGTGCAAAGTGTGGCCACTGAACAATCTCTAGAGATTTTTCTTAATTTTTTACCCCAGAAGATTTTATGTGATAAGAGGAGACACTACATCAGGTAAGATTGTTCATGAATTCTATTAATTAAAATATTGTTACAATTGTCATCATTAAATGGCATTCAATCTATAAACAAATATACATCTCTTAAAAATTGGATAATACAATCCATCCATCCATTTTCCAACCCGCTGAATCCGAACACAGGGTCACGGGGGTCTGCTGGAGCCAATCCCAGCCAACATAGGGCACAAGGCAGGAACCAATCCTGGGCAGTGTGCCAACCCACCGCAGGATAATACAATTCAATTAAAAAATAATCTCTTATTCTACAATGCTGATTTTTCTCAAGAAATTGAAATTCCTTTGGACCAGATAGAAAAACTAATAAAAGCAAACACTCTCGTGTGTGTAGGGCAGTTACAGTAAAACAACATGTAATTCATCATTAGTGTGGTGCATCTAAATGTGTCACACTTAGTACTAAGACAAATAAATAAGATAATATGTTACAAAGAGCAGAATGGTGCGTATTAAGCAAGTCTACTGTGTAGACTTTACCAAATTAGGCACAGTTATATACTGCATTACCATTTGTTAAAACATTCTGAAGTATAAAGTTGCATTGCTGTCTTCAGTTTTCATCACTGCTTAAAACCCTTCACTACAGAATGGGCTGTGAGTGAGCAAGCCCGGGATGGACTTTCTTGTTATGTCACTAGGCACCTCACTTTACGTCGGTAACAATTGTATACTCTGTTTGGACAGCTCTCACCAACAGAAAAAAGAACTACAAGAAAGGCCTAAACCGCAGGTCCTACCTGAGTCAGCAGCCATTGTTCTGACAAGAAAGGCAAACCTCTCCACACACTTGTTATCTTTCCAATTTTATGCCTAGCTAGAAGTTAACAGCTTAAAGCACTACAGTCTTATGAAAAAAACATTTGCCTTTCATGTTTGAAATAAACAGGCAAAACAAAACAGAAAGACAACAAAAATAGAGTAGAAGGAAATGCACGAGATGGCAACTATCCTCACTACAGTTCCTGCACAATCTCATAATACAGTAGACATCACCATACCAAGGAGTAAAAACGTATCCTGTACAATTGAAGTCATCTGTTCAAATATGGAAACCTTCAATTTTAAACTAAAGGGTGTGGCATTTTTAAATTAAAATGATCCATAGTGGAACTTTTTGCAAGTCTTCAAGAACATTTTTGAATGTTTTTCCTTGCAATTAATGTGAAACTTTTGTAAAACATAAGCAATAATCAGAGTAAGTAGATTACTTCCTTAGAAAGTTGGCATCCTTCAACATCTGCAGTAAGATGCTGCAGATGTTCTATCAGACGGTTGTGGCGAGCGCCCTCTTCTACACGGTGGTGTGCTGGGGAGACAACATAAAGAAGAGGGACACCTCACGCCTGGACAAACTTGTGAGGAAGGCAGGCCCTATTGTAGGAATGAAGCTAGACAGTTTAACATCTGTGGCAGAGCGATGGGCGCTGAGGAGGCTCCTATCAATCATGGAGAATCCACTGCATCCACTGAACAGGATCATCTCCAGACAGAGGAGCAGCTTCAGGGACAGACTGCTGTCACCGTCCTGCTCCAATGACAGACTGAGGAGATCGATCCTCCCTAACACTATGCGACTCTTCAATTCCACCATGAACGTTAACACTACACAAGATTATAGACTGTTATACCTGCCTTGCACTCTCCACCTTGCATTACGTTTTTATCAGTCTTTAAATTAATATTGTTTTTTATCTGTATGCTGCTGCTGGAGTATGTGAATTTCCCCTTGGGATTAATAAAGTATCTATTTATCTATCTATCTAGAAAACACATTAAATATTCTCTAAATCCTAGAAGTAGAATTAGTACCCCAATTAATGAACTAAGCAGGAAGAGAACACCTGAAGCAAGATGCGAAAATAGGCAATAATAATTTTAAGTTACAAAGAGATGCAAAATGTATTAAAATTGTTTAACAAAGAGGACACAGAACACATTACTGCCATTGAAATCTGTGATGATATCTAGTTAAGCCCACAGAATTTCACATCTTTTATAAAAAAAAAAAAATACAAAGTGAAAATAGTGAGTAATGCTTCTAAGTAAATAAGCTAAAAATTTAAAGATGAAATTTATTTTAATAATTTTGAAAGCACATCATTCTAGAATTGAAAAAGAAATGAGGTTGAGAAAGTATCAGGTCAATAAAACACCACTGTGGGGCCAAATCGTCTTTAAAAACAAAAGACCTGTTGTTCACAACAAATACAAGAATTAAAACTGAAAATAAAAACCACAAACCTCACTATCACAATGCATGACCCTGCAATCTTCATACCAATTGCTACCATTTTTCTCCTCATGCACCTGTAACAATGACTTACATTCACTATTCCATCAACGTCTCCGTTACTCAGAAGTGACTTTCACAGAGGACCAGGTGAACTACAGAAACTAAAGTAATGCAAAGTTGCTGGACTTGATGGTTTTCACCCAATTGTACTGAAAGATTGTGCTGAACAGCTCCGTTTGTTGTTTTCAGAATATCTTCAATCTAAGTCTGAATCTGGAAAAGGTTCCAGCTGTATGGAAAAATAAGCTTGCGTTTGACCACTTCTTAAGACAGTGCAGCCAAAAGTCTTAAATGTCAATAGATGGGTGGCTCTGAATTCACATGTTATGAAGACCCTGAAAAGCCTAATATTGACTCATGTGAGACACCTGGTCTTGACAGGACTTGACCCTCTGCAACTCGCCTATCAAAACCACACAAGGGTGGACAATGCTGTCATCTTTGTGCTGAATAGAGTTTATTCCTGCCTGGAGGTACAGGGTACCATGGTGATAATATTGTATTTTCACTTTTCTAGTGCATTCAACATCATAAACTCCAAAATGCTGTGGGAAAAGCTCCGGTCACTGCAGCCTGATGCTACAAATGTGTCCCAGATAGTCAATAACCTGACTGGTAGACTACAGTTTATATGGATTAAGAACTGCATATTGGACACGGTCATGAGTGGCACAGGGGCTCCATATTGAATCGTACTGACTCTCTCATATTTACTCTGTACACCTCAGATTTCACATACAATACTGAGTACTGTAATCTGCAGAAATTTTACGATGATCCAGCCATAGTTGAATGTACCAGTGGTTGGCCAGAAGAGGAGTACATAGCACTAGTGAAGAACTTCTACATGGTTTTTACCGATCTGTAGTGCCAAGTTTAATTTTCTATGTGGCAATATGCATGGGAAAGGACATTAATAAAGGTGATGTCAACATACTAAAACACTTATTAAAAAGACAGATTCAGTCTTAAGAGTCCAGCTGAACTCACCTGAGGAACTGGTAGAACAGCAGTCACTCAGCTAGCCGATATAACGCTGAACAATGACTGTCACCTCCTATTTAAAGATTTGGCTAAACACAGGTGCACCTTCAATAAGACAAATGCAGTGCTTCAAATGGTGACTGAAGCAGCCACTCAGCCACTAAAAAGATCAGGACTCGGATTGTACCCGTTACATATGGATGGAAGGTTCTGGTGCCTTCCACAAAGTTCATCACCAATGACAAAGCTGACAGTTTTTCACCAGTGATTAACTGGAAGCAATTCAAACTTGGTATCACATTGCAAAAGGCAAAACAATTCAACCCAAATTAAAAAAATGCAACAGTCACAACATTTCAGTCCGAATTAAAATTAATAAATAAATACAAGTTTATTTAATTTAGAATGGCTAGGCCCGATCCTGAGAGCAGGAACAAACATTCAAAAAGCTATATGGTCAACAAAGAAATAGAAAGCAAGGGACAATTAGCAGACACAAAATAAACTAATGCATATGCTAATAATAATAATGATAATAATAATAATAATAATCATCCTCTGAAAATGAGCGTCAGAATTTTCCCCGTATTGATTTGGCTCTATCCTCTACTAATTTACCCTTTATCATAAGAAGGCGACAATTTCCAGTTACATTAGCCTTTGCCATAACAATTAATAAAGCTCAAGAGCAAACCTTAGAAAAAGTTGCCATTTACTTGCCAGAACCAGTATTCAGCCACGGTCAGTTATATGTTGCATTATCAAGAGTTAGAAGTTTTACAGATGTTGTTGTCAATGTTGTAGATGGTCCTGAACAAGAGTGTTTACAAAAATGTTGTCTATAATGAAATTTTATTGAAAAATTTCCTTAGGTAAAAAATAAAACATTTTCCTAAATATCTTCTTCAGATATTGTGTATTACAGATTGTCATAAAGTTTTACACTAAGGCAATATTAAATGATTCTTATTATTCTTCTTCTTCTTCTTCTTATTTTTAATATTATTTTACTTTAGGCTTCTTCTTAATGTCTAGTAATAATAATAATCACCTATTTAAAAAAGCAAAGGGGAAGAATAAAGATATGGAGCATATAGAAACTCAGACAGCTATGATCAGTGGACTAATAAGGATTCATACACAGTTGTGTGCAATTGTGGGGCAACAGTAATAAAAATGCAATTTCACCCAAAATCATATTTGCATGGCACAATTCAAGAAACTAGCTAAATAAACCTGCATTGATTTGACAAGGTGTTAAATAAATGTGGCTTAGTGATGAGTGCTGCTGTCTCATCTGCTGTCAAGGTGCACAGCTTCAAATATACTTATTCATATCTTTGCATATGCCCTGGATGTGTCATTTCCCTCCAGGTATCCAAAAAGGTGCATTTTAGTTTAAGTAGCGATTCTAGCATCTGACTTTGATGTTGTCATTTTGTGTTTACATGATCCTATAAATTTTTGGTTCCTTCTTTTGTTTGTTGGAATAAGGTCTGGCCGCTTTTCCCACTACATTAGATTAAAGGGTCTGTGAATGCTGAGTTGTTTTAAAAGTTAAATAGCCAAACTATCAATAAAAGTATGATAACCTGAGTAAACAACAATATCTTACATCTTCCCTGTCAAGGAAAATCATCTCATACTTTTTTAGGCAGATCTTTTACTACTTTTACCCAAAGTGAGTTTACAATTACCTGATGAGCCAAGTTGGCTGGGTTTAAAGATGTCAAATCTTGGGAAATGCAAATGTTTTTCCATTACTTTTTCTAAGCAATATCATAACATTACACTATAACCACTCACTTCTTTCCAAAATTGATATAAGATATAAAGTCTTTGCCTGTTTCATTATGATTTAAATAAGGTATATTTCATAAATCTTATAGAAAATGAGTGTATTTTATTATTTAAAGAAATTGAAAGCAAGTCAAAAATGTCTATGGAACTGAAAATGTCAACTTGCTCTTCCGTGTACTCAAACACCTGAAATTGAATACAAAAACTAAACAAATCCATGAGGCACCAAGCAACACCTTATTAGTGCTTAATGCTGATGTGTACAATTGTAACTGTACAGCAATGTTGGTTACTTTTAGAATAAACTGAATTAGTATTTCAAATGAAATGCAACAATAAAGGTGACAGCATAATAACACATCAACCATTATTGGGTCATTTATATTTTAATCAAATGTTACTCACCATTTGTGCAACTTTAACTCCACTGTCTGAAATGAGCAGAGTGTTTGCATTGCTCCCCACATCCACCATGCCTTCTCTGTTCATTTCTGGTCCAATCAACACCAGTCGCTTCTCTGCAGTCTGATAATGATGGCTGTGAAAAAGTGATCCGCTAACTTCGGCGTAGTTTGTGTCATCGAAGAACTTGTTACTGATGAAACCATGATAAGGCTTGTGACATTGGAAAGCAATCAGGGCAATAATTGTGATGACAAACAAAGATGAAACTGAACCCAAAACGATAATCAAATAAAACGTCGTCTTATTTCCCAGCTCTTCTCGTGTCGTGGTGCTTTTAATTTCAGACAACGCATGCGCTTCGGTGTTTTCAGCTGTTGTCACGATTACTGTTACAGATGCAGAAAGTGAAAGGCTCCCGCTGTCTTTTACGAGTACGACCATTTTATGAACAGTAACATCAGACTCGGCAATAGCACGAAGAGTTCTGACTTCTCCAGTAAATCGTCCAACGACAAAAAGTGACGAATCTGTGGCTTCTTCCAGAGAAAATGAAAGCAACGCGTTATATCCGACATCAGCATCGTAGGCTCTTATTCTTGCAACTAAATAACCCGCTTTGACATTTCGTGGAATCGTCTCCTCTGCCACAGCAGTCCCATTTGTTTGTAAAGGAAACAAGACCAATGGTGGATTATCATTTTGGTCCAAAATGAAAACATTTACAGTTACGTTACTGCTTAGCGACGGCACTCCTGAGTCTTTAGCTACAACAGTGAATGTAAAACTTTTCGTTTCTTCGAAGTCAAAGCTTGTAAAAGTAGTCACTTCTCCATTGTTGGAATTTATACTGAGGAAAGGCACCATTTGTTTCTCCGCAGCTTCATTTTCCCACAAATAATAAGTTATGAGAGCATTCTCATTTGTGTCCTCGTCAACTGCGCTTACTGTAAAGATGGAGGCTCCTGGTATGTTATTTTCTTCAACAAAGAACACATATGGATTTTCTAAAAATTTCGGATTATTGTCATTCACATCCAAAACATTCACTAAAACAATTTTATAAGACGATAGAGAAGGGTGACCAAAGTCTTTGGCAGTTATCGTTATGTTATACTGGGATGCAGATTCCCGATCCAGTCGGGAATTTGTTGTCAAAGAGTACAGATTTTCCTGAATTGATGGCTTTATTTCAAAGGGCAGCTTTTTAGATATGGTGCATGCGATTTTAGAATTTAAACCCGAATCCAGGTCTGTAATACTGATTACTCCGATTACTGAACCCGGTTTTACATCCTCGAATACAGAACTCGATAAAGACGTTATGTCTATCTGGGGTGCGTTATCATTCATGTCTTTAATTTGAATCAACACGGTGCAGAAAGAATTCATTGGTGAATTGCCTCTATCCGAGGCTTTTACATCGAATTCATAGAAATCTTTCTCTTCAAAATCAATCACGCCGTTAACGGTTATTTCTCCGGTATTAATATCCAACTTAAACAGTTCAGATATTTTATTGTGTACAGAGTTCCCAAACGAGTATACGATGTAACCATTACTGCCCTCATCGGGATCTGAGGCATTCATCTTCACAACAAGAGTTCCTACAGGAGCATTTTCCTCCAGTGTTACTGAGTACATTTGTTCAGAAAAAACAGGCGCATTATCATTAATGTCTGAAACCATTACCGTGATATTCATGCTTCCAGATCTCAGAGGATTGCCCCCATCAACGGCTGACAGCACAAAGTCATATTTTGATTTAAGTTCTCTGTCAAGGCCTTTGTGTAACACTAATACGGGGATTTTGCTCTTCCTGCTGCGTTCTTCTACCTCAAGAATAAAATGATCATTTTTACTCAGCTGGTAAAATTTTACTGAATTGATATCAAAATCAGGGTCGTCAGCCCCTTCTAATGGGAAACGCGATCCGACTGCACTGGATTCTGATATTTCTAGACTTTTATTATTGTCATGAAACACAGGAGAATTATCATTTATGTCTAAAATTTCAATTGCTGCCTGATGAACTTCTATCGGATTTTCTATAATAATCTTAATGTTCATAATGCACGGCTTATCCCGGTCACACAGCGCTTCTCTATCAATAATTTCATTCACAAACAGGACGCCGGTCCTCGGGTTTACCTGCAGCAGCTGTTGTTTTGATCCAGAAATGACACGAAACCCGCGGCCTTGAAGACTTTTAATGTCGAGTCCCAAATCCTTAACAATGTTCCCAATAATCGTCCCTGACGTCGACTCCTCTGGAACAGAATAACGGGTAAGTGCGAACGCGTTTTCCCAAAAGCACATAACAAAAAAGAGAAATAAGAGAACACGTTTATACGTATCCAGCTCTGTCATCGTTAGCTTATTATGTAAAATCGCAGTTAGCCGCATGGATTAAAAACATTTATATTCCAAGGATTTCATTTTGAAATATGCATAGCGTATAGAATAGCCCCTTTATTCGATTCAGATTTGTCAAAGAAAAATATCCCATTCTGTGTAAGGCCTGGAGAAGAAGAAGAAAAAATATGGGCAGGGCCTCGCAGGATTGACTTTACTGAAACAGCAGCACTGAAAGGTTGGATGGCAGTGACACCCAGCGTTTGTTTGAAATATTACGGCAGTTTTCTAAAAACAGCTTTCAATAGCTAAATTGGCGATTTTAAAGATACTTATTTTAATAATACAAAACTGTATCTATCAGCTTATAAAACATCATGCTATAGAAGTTGTTCTGCTTTTAGTTTTGTATGACTGTTTTCTTTTGTTACGTAAAATGAATTATTTTATATATTTAACAAAATTATGGCATGTCATACATCATGTATTACTAAAATTTACTGCAGCTTACTTCAGCAAAATTTTCATTAAAATACATTTTACTCAAAATAAAAGATAGATTTTATTTTTCTTTGCCGTTGTTTGAATTGAATATTTAATCTGAATCGTAGAAACTAATTAACAACCACAGTGCATATGTGAATAATAAGTTCACATAAATAGCAACACTTACATTATAAACAGGGATACATTCACAAATTCGTTTGAAGGCAGCATACGCTATATTAAAACAGTATTTTAAATGACTACCAAAACTGATTTAATTATTTATTTATATTTTTAAGTTTAGTCCTGGGAACCCTTGCTGACGATTTTCAACCCAAACAATTTCACAATCAGTGAGTCAGTTTTACTTTTAATTACTATAAATATTTATTTAGCTGACCTTTTTCCCCTTCCCTTACTTCTCTTTCAGAAAATGCATTAGATATTTACAAGATTTTTTCCCTTTCAAATTTACTTCATTAGTTATTTCTAAATACAGTTACAGATCAGTACCATGGACAGCGGTTCAATAGCGCTATGATAAAGAGAAGCAGCTACTTCAGCTTTATCAATTTGCATGGTTTTAGCAAATGACAACCTATGTATATCTAAATATTAACAACAAACATAAAACTCATGTTAAACTCCATGATAAAAAGAAAAAAAAAAATCATCCCTGTCTAACACACATTGTTATGTTACTTTGAAAAACCTTTGACCTGCAAAGAAGGAAAAGGCCCTTAAAGAAAGTTAGATATTATATTAGCAAAAATCAGAACTGTAACATAAACCTAAGGGGTACATCTTCCACATTAACATGTCAATTATGTCGACATGCATTAAAAAAATAAGATCATTGCTGTTTTTGGTTAATTTTAATCACATACAGCAGATTTAGATGTATTGTGTAGAATATGCAAATCACAACTTACTCTTGCAATTATGGAGATAATCAAAATGAGAGAATAAAGAAAGAGATTTAAAGTAGAGAAGTGTAAATCAAGGTAATGCCAAGGTGTCTAATTGTGGCAAAATTAAGTGCTTACCCGGTTCATTCGATATCCTGGCACTTTTAGAGGTAGTTATAAGGTAGTAAAATAAATGTGTTTGTAAAAGGGCTTAATTTCGTGTTTGCATTATTTAAGAAACCACAGGACTTTTATAGAAATGTACACTGTTAAAAATATTGTATAACTCCATCAAGCATACCATGCATGCATAGTGAAGTTACATCACTTCATAAGGATTAGATGATTAGATGCTATTTTGATTTTCTTAATCAGAAATATTGGGTTATTGATCTACTTTGAGGAAAAAAAATAGCTAAAATCAAATATGTTACAAAGATTGTGAGTTTACTTTGGTTGGAGTTGTTATCTATGCATTGAAAAAGTTTATGTTTACTCAGAGTGAATTGGGCAAGTGAAAACTATAAATGAAGATTTGACACAGGTAAATGAATAAAACAGACAGTATACTGGTATTACGTTGTAGCCCATACTGTGAAAGAAGCATTTGTTTTCTGTAAAAAGTAATTAGACAGCATAAATACACTTTGTGGACTTTTAAAGATTAAATAAAGCTTATCACAGGTGACAGTTTGATAGTTTAAATTCTTTCTGTTATAAAAAGCCACCTAAGTTCTATATGTGGCCAAAGCAATGTTAATTACCAATTAAATACTGATGGTGCTAATAAATAAGAAGCAAACTCTGGAAAAAATTTACATATATGGTAGAAGTGAATTTAATCTTACTCTACGTAAAACAAACAACTTGAAAACTTACTTTATGTCATCCTGAAATGGATAAGCAGGTTAGAAAAATTAGTGGACAGATGGGTAGATGGATAGATAAACTTGAACCTGCTCTGTGTTTTTAAGTAATTATTGTGTAATAGGAAGGTACTCAGTGAGATATAATACAAAAGCAAAGTACAAAAAACAAGTCAGATTTTGCCTTCCATGTGCCTGTTTCTATCACAGAAACAACAATAATAATAATAATAATAATAATAATAATAATAATAATAATAATAATAATAATAAGGCTTAGTGGCATTGTGCCTTGTAGAATCCGTATCCTGGGTTTGAATCCTTTGCCCAAAGACTGTCTTTAGGCAGATTGCACTTTCTTTCTGTTCTTGCAGGGGGTTTCTTCTGGTTGATTAGCTTTTCCTCCTACATCCACAAAACTCCATATGTTAAGCTGGTATAGCCTTTGTGAATGTGTGTATAGCTCTTTGTTTGAATATGTCCTACAATCAAATGGCATTTTGTCCAGTGATGTTTCCAACTTAGCTGCAAATGTTACCTAGATATCAACTGCCCCTCTGCCATCCTAAATTTCATTAAGTGAATTGTTGTTGTTAACATAGCACAAGAGTCTCAAATGAAAACAATAGCAAAAACAACAATAATAATTATCAATTATCACCATGGTAGTTGGGGGCTCCAGGTACCATCAAGAAAGAATTCAAAAATAATATGCAGAAGCTTTTAGAACACCACATAGTTCAAGAATAAACAGAAGATTGCAGTTATGGGAACCTCTCACATTCTCTGTAAAGCGTTGGCATACACCTTTGGTCCCTGGTCAGGATGGAGACACTGCAGTAGCCTCAAAAAAGTTGCCATGATAAACACATTTAAGAAAAATCAAAAACAGAATTGAGACATGGACAAGATGATGATATCAGCTTGTTTTGTGATTATTTTAAATAAATTGATAGAGTTTAAAAGGCAGCAATTTTGGTCCACTAACATAAAAACACCTGACAGTGCCAGCCAGCCATAACATTTAAGTAAAAAGAAGGAATTGGATAAAGGAATTAAAATATCAGGTGGAGCACAGCATAGTACCATATGGCCTTGACAGTAAGAGCAGGTGTTGTACGTGTTAGGAAACTCCTAGAGAAGAAATGCTGGAATACACTTATTCACTGTAGCCACAAACTGAACAACATGAATTATGGCTGAATGAATGTCGCTAAATGAATCACAGTTTGTTTAATAACTACTATATGATATGCATAATTTATAGATTGGTACAGAAAACAAGTGAGAAAAGCCATGTTTGTTAGAATTAATGCTTGAAAAAGCTACAGGAGTACAGTTCATGAATACAGAGCTGTTCTTAATTTAGGTCAGAGACTTGGAATCAGTTGTAGCGTTTAGGAGACCTTCTGTGTTTCAATTCCAAGTTGATAACTTCATCTAATCATAATTTTTATGGATGCTAATTAGTCTGCCCCTATTATCGGGAAGTGCTTCACTTAATGTGTGAAATTTGTCGAGGTTTTTTGTTATTTTGAGAACTTATTGCATTAATATTAAAAGGAAAAGATTTGCATGTAGTTACGCTAATTTTATATGCACACAGTTTATGTTTAGATATGGTAGTATAGTATTGTAGTAGCAGTGAACTTCACTATGTCTTTTGAGGAGTTAAAAACAAAATGTGACAAAACTGCATATTAAACGTATTAAGAGAATTTCATAAGGATATATGTTTGGAGTTAATGTCTTATTCTTGTAATTATGGCAATTTCTTTTGAATTCTTGTAATCATTCTTTTGGGATGGCAAATATTGAGAGGCCTAGACAAAAAATGTAAATCAGAGATACACAATAATAATAATAATAATAATAATAATAATAATAATAATAATAAATCTACATAAGGATTATGATGAGGCAAAGTAATTGAAAGTGACTTTAAATATACCTAGAAAATGAAAAATAGGCAAAACAACTACTGATTCATGGTGAGTAAGAAGTGATGAGTGACAAGTGGAAGTTGATTGGTGAAGAATTTAAAGGATTTGTTAAAAATAACAGATAATACACATCGCTGAGAAGTACTAATGATTGATGCTGGAAGACAGAAGTAGGAAACGAAGATGTCTTAAAAATAAAACCATACTAAAGAGCCATTAGGTTCCACAAACACACACATTCACCTTGCCAACCTTGCCAAAGTACCAAGATCTGATTTTAATTACAGTAGTGTTTGAGTTTTTATTGTAAACAATGCCTGTTTGTAGTAATGCAAATAATTATTATTGGTGTATATAACTGTCACTAGCACAATTTAATAAAAGTCCAGGAAGAAAATAAAATCTTTAAAAGATCACACTTAAAGTACCCACATGCATAGCTCACTTTGCATTTTCAGACTTTGACTTTAGTTGTTAGCATTTCAAAACCATATAACAAAGTCGAATTTCTGGCACTGAGCTGTATCATATAATACAATTATTTCTGATTTAAAATTAAACACAAATGTGACTGTCTGGAAGAAACTGACATATTGGATTATTTGCTACATGTTACATTCAATTTTATGCTGTCCCTTAAAGAGAAAACTTGCAGTACTTTCTACTTCAGAAATTTCTGGTTTCAGGAAAAATGTTTTGATATTGCAGAAAGTTTATTTTACTGCTGCAGATAAGCCAAAGGCACTTTCAGGAGTCTATCTGGTGTATGAATGGCAAGGCTAAAAAACGATTCATATCTCTTTTTTGTAATAAGCACATATTGATTTCTTACCTTTTTGAATAAGGCAAACATTTCTTCATGAACACTATAGTTAACTATTCTATTTAAAAATTCATTTAACAAACAGAAGGAAAAGCCAAAGAACATCTCCTGCCAGTGCTGACAGTATGCTTGTAAAGGTGCCTAATGAGCAGTGAAGGTGTTTGCATAACACTAAATGGTATTAAACACTTCATATTATGAAATTAAACGAACCTGCTAAGAGTGTAGCTGAAAATGACTGATCCTGTGATACTATAGCTGCATCTTCAGAAAACAGTATTTTATTTGCATAAAAGTATCAGTTACAGTACAATTCTAGGGATAAATAACGATCACTTACCATTTGCGCAATTTTAACTCCACCATCAGAAAATACGAGAGTGTTTGCATTGCTCCCCAAGTCCACCACCGACTCTTTATTCATTCCTGGTTCGACAAAAACAAATCGTTTTTCCGCAGTCTGATACTGATGGCTATGAAAAAGCGAGTCACTCACTTCTGCGTAGTTGACGTCACTTAAATAGTTTTTATGTAAAAAATTGCGACGTGCTCTGTGACATTGGAAAGCAATCAAAGCGATGACAGTAAAGATGAATAAACAGGACACAGAGCTCAAAAGGATAACCAAGTAAAATGTAATTTTACTGTCTTGTCCTTCTTCTGTGGTGCGACTTTTAACTTCAGACAACGCATGCGCTTCCGTATTTTCAGCAGCAGTCACGATTACTGTTGCTGAAGCAGAGAAAGAAACGCTTCCGCTGTCTTTAACCAATATAGTGATCTTCTGCACTGTGACATCAGACTCAGTTATTGCTCGACGAGTCCTAACATCTCCGGTATGGCGTCCCACACTAAAAATTGAGGAATCGGTAGCCTCCTCCAGAGAAAAAGAAAGCCAGGCGTTATATCCCACATCGGCATCATATGCTCGGATCCTTGTGACTAAATAGCCCGCTTTTACGTTTCTTGGAATAGTCTCTTGCACAACTGCCGTTCCATTCAGGGTCAAAGGAAACAAGACCACTGGGGGATTGTCATTTTCATCCAAAATAAAAACGTTAACAGTCACATTGCTGCTGAGTGGAGGCACTCCGGAGTCTTTAGCTACAACCATGAACGTAAAACTTTTCATTACCTCGAAGTCAAAAGTTGTGAAACTAAACACTTGTCCATTATTAGAATTGATACTCAGAAAAGGCACCACAGACTTGTCCACTGCTTCATTTTCTCGCAGATAGTAAGTGATAAGAGCATTCTCATTCGTGTCCTCATCTACTGCACTAACTGACAAAATCGAGGCGCCGGGGGTGTTATTTTCCATGATATAGAAAACATAAGGGTTTTGTAAAAATCTAGGATTGTTATCATTTACATCCAACACGTTAACAACAACAGTTTTATGAGATGACAATGAAGGATTCCCAAAATCCTTCGCAGTAATTGTTATGTTATATTGAGGTGCAGACTCCCGGTCCAAACGCGATTTTGTTACCAAAGAATAGAGATTTTCTCGAAATGACTGCTTCAACTCAAAAGGTAAGTTATCAGAGCAGGCACATGCTATTTTAGAATTTAAACCAGAGTCAAAATCCCTAATACTAATTAGTCCAACTACTGTACCTGGTTTTACATCTTCCGTTATAGAACTCGATAGTGATGTTATTTCTATGACCGGTGCGTTATCGTTCATGTCTTTAATTTTAATTAACGCAGTGCACTGACTACTCATTGGTGTCTGTCCTCTGTCTGTAGCTTTTACTTCAATCTCATAAAATTGTTTTTCTTCGAAATCTATCACACCTTTAACTCTTATTTCACCAGTATAAACATCTAACTCAAACAATTCTTTAACTATATTTTGAACAGATTCATCAAAAGAATAAAAAATCTCCCCATTACTGCCTTCGTCCAAATCTGAAGCGTTCACCTGTACGACAAGAGTCCCTACAGGAACATTTTCCTCCAGTGTTACAGAGTACATTTCTTCAGCAAAAACTGGAGCATTATCATTAATATCTGCGACCATTACAGTAATATTCATGTTTGCAGATCTGGGAGGGTTCCCTCCATCAAAGGCCGTTAACAAAAGATTATATATTGCTTTCAGTTCTCTGTCCAACGGCTTCTGTAAAACTAAAACTGGGATTTTATTTCTTTTACTTCCTTCTTTTACCTGAAGAATGAAATGGTCGTTTTGATTCAGCTGATAGGATTTTAAGGAATTCGCCCCAGAATCGGGATCAACAGCCCCCTCTAATGTGAATCGTGAACCGACTGGAGTGGATTCAGAAATTTCCAGGATTTTTTTCTTGCCTATAAAGGCCGGCGAGTTATCGTTTATATCTATAATTTCAATTTCAGCTTGATGTATTTCCAAAGGATTTTCTATAATTATTTTCACGTCTAAGAAACAAGGTTTATCCTCATCGCATAACATTTCTCTGTCGAGGATTTCATTTACAAAAAGGACTCCGGTTTTGTGATTTACCTGCAGCAGCTGCTCTTTGAATCCAGAAATGACACGGAAACCTCGGCCTTCAATATTTTTAACATCCAGTCCCAAATCCTTTATAATGTTCCCGATAACGGTCCCTGATGCCGACTCCTCCGAAACAGAATAACGAAGATAGGCAAATGAGTATTTCCAAAAGCAGAAAACGAGTGCCGAAATAAGCGCCGTCTGTCTGAAACCACGCAATCCCCTCATTGTTAGCGTATTTAAAATAATAGATTTCTGCGGCACGTAGTCGTTAAATCCACACAAATCCACAATCTACCGAATGTGATGTAGTTTTTACCAGATAAGCCTTTCCCAGTTAGGCGATGAAAAGCAAAAATCATCGTATATTGTTTTCTTGTACAGATTTCTGGAAGATATTGACAGAAAATGAGGGAAGGGCTTAATGTTTTTAGACTGGAAATTTTTATAAAGCTGGAGGGCAGTGACACCTTGTGTGAAACTACGATACTGCAGTTACCTCATCGACCATATTATTTGAAAAGGGCCTGTTCATAAAGTAAAAAATCCAGTAAGCCAAATATCTGTAGAGTTTACTGTTTTTTTCTGTCTCCCAGTTTTCTTTCGATTATTGGTTTGCTCCCTCAGAACTTGCTAGTAAGGTTGATTGGCATTTCTAAAATGCTGAAGGTTGAGTGTAAGTGGATGTGCCGGTTGTTGTGCCATGTGATAACATTTATACCATAAAGGAGTTGTTCCTGAGTTGTGCCCACTGATCTTTTAAATAGATATAAGAGTCTGGTGTCAGGCCATATAGTATATTGAAATCATGATCAGTTGGAAAGTATGAATGGAAGTATGTGTTGCTATTGTTAGCTTGATGTGCTTAATGTTTAGTTTACACTGTACTAATTACATGATCTGTATGATTGTGTGGGTCTTCGTCCTGTTTCTAAATGGTTGCAACTGTAGATTTTCATTATCTACAATGTTTTAATATAAAACATATACAGTATATTAGCCTTTCCTTTGATGGAAAGTATCACGTGCCATTCACAGTGTGAATTAAATTAATCACTATTATATAATTTGTACTTTTTCTGATTACATAAAGAGTTTGTTTTAGTGGGTGATGAGTGAGTCTTCCTTATATCAGCTACTTTTGATATGTATGCAAACAGCAAATACATTGACATAATATTTTGATTTGAGATGATTAATAGACATATGATTTTACAGTAAATTTTACTAGGATTATTATTAGTTAATTAAATAGTAGTAAGAACTGTGAGGTGAATTCACATCGAGAGCTTTACATTAAATGACACAGTTAAGCTGAAAAGCTCTTCAGTGAATGCACATATCAACGTTAATGACACTTTGGAAATGTATAATAAAGGAATGCTCACAAATAGAATCTAATAATGGTTTACTTGAACATTACACATTTCCAAAGTGGTTAAAGTTAGAGCTCATCCATAAAGGTATGCTTCCTTACTGTATGTTCCACTTGAAGTGCAATAATCAAGTGCACGGTGCTGGCTTTTATATCGAGTTAAGCGTTTGGTCTCCGAGGACACAGCAATTTTCAGTTCTATTAGTGGACTAAACTGGTAATCACGTGAGGCTCAGAAGAACACACAGCACTCATTCAGTTATGGAATCAAACAGTTTGCTTTGATGTTTTTTCAAATAATGTAATGATTGAAATTTGTAGTTGTCTCAAAATGGTTATATTTACATGAAAGATAAAATAGACATTCCACATAAATTAACAGTAACACTGATTTGTAAAAAGAAAAAAAAAGTTACATTTACAGTAAATGAAAACTGGCGGTTGTGATTGCTAGAATTTTATCAGAAAATATCTACAATATAACTTTTGAAAACTGTATACTATTGTTTGCTTGCAGCACATTACAACAGCAATGTAGATCTTACCGCGCAGTGAAATGCATACTGTAAAAAATGTACCAATCAGTAAACCATCAAAAAGGTTGTCAGAAGCACAGATCAGTATAAAGTTTGATTTAGTGAAATAACAGCAATCAATGACAACTTGCAATGCCAGTTAATTTTATACATTGAAAACAATTCAACATTTAATGAAGTTGTGACATGTTGTCTGATGGAGAAGTAAAGTTTGCTCTTGTGATGTATGCTGTGCTGTAGGATGTGTTGCAGGTTTGCAGGTTTATCAGAAACAGCCCACCATAAATCCGCTTCTATTACCTCAAACAGTCTTCAACACTCGGAGAGAAGTTAGTTTGCTAACCGTCTTTATGTTTTTCCCCCCATTGTGCAAAAGTGTGTGGGATCAGCAGGAACACTATGGTAAAAGGGGGTGGTCTTTTATGCAAATACTGTATGAAAATGTAAAATTCACTGCAAAGAAAAAATAATGTGGAAGTTCTGAAAAAATGCATCCTACTACGCAGAGTACCCACACAAACTGAATGAAACCTTGGTACACTTAAACTAAAAGAAATATTGAAGAAGCAGCTACATATATCCAGTATATATAATCATTTCATGTTCAACTGCTTATAAGGTAGGTGTTTAATGTTAGAGAATATATATTATAGGTTACCACATGACAGTGGATTAAAGCAAATTGGAAATGGCCAACAAACAGCATCTTTTCTTTAAACAGTTAGCTGCAGTAAAATGAAATGCATAACATGATTTCCTTCTTTTCTCATTTTCCACATAAATGAAATATATTTTTTATGGATTAAAATAATAAAAAAAAATATTATATTGGTCTGTACATTTCATTTCAGTGCCTTTACATTTTAAAGTTGTTTACTTACCCAGTTTAATAGTTTTAAGCTGTAGAATGAATGGCTGTTTTCACAATGTAAAAAATATAAGTGATAATTCAATCTTTAAAATGGAGCAAAACTGCCACAGATAAAGTCAAGTTACCTGTTCTTCAGAAATGTAATGCAGCTCTTTGAGAAATGTTCACTGACTAATGAGAATCAACTATCAATGAGGATTGGGTATTCGTTAAGAACTGAAGATATATATTTTGTTTAAATCTGTTAAATGATACTGAGGCGCGGGCTACACTGCTATGTTCCTTTAAAAACGTTAATATTGAGCTCCATTTTCTTCTTTTGTCCACAATACCTTAGCATTTTTTACCCCTAAAAATTGAGTCTTTAGAAAATGTTCTCCAGATCCATAAAGTTTTGAAAACACTGGCTCAGTGTTGTAATGTAGATGGGTGAAAACGCAGACTCTAATCACACTTAGATTTGTTTGTGCTTATTAAGCAGTCCTTCCATAATTATATCCTGCTCATTACAATTCCTCATTTCCTGACTGGTAACTTTTAATTTAAGAAAACAATATTCCAAAATGGCAGATATACAGTAGATGAGTTGCTCTCCAAGGTACTTGTTACCTGTATGCATCTAAATTGCAATTTTTGTGTAATTTGATTGCTGCGTGCACATGCAAAGGGAAAATAATATATTGTCTGCTTCCATTTTCAGATTACAGTAAAACTCCTTGGCTGGTGGCATTGCCATACCTTCAAGAATTTCTCTGCTGATATGTGCCTGCCCAGTGACATGTATATCATGTATGTTTTCGGTTCTGTTAGTTCTGATGGACATACTTTTGAAAAGAATGTAAAAATGCTAATGTGAAGAGATATCATTTTCACATTTTCATTTAAAAACACCATCTTTTAAAAAAATGCAGTAGACGGAATATAGCCTGAGACTTTGCTCAAAAACACATTTATAAGAAATATTTTCTACACTTTTATGATGTGAGTCAAAACAGAATTCATCTTGGATATTTATCTTCTGGTGTTTTTGCCTTATTTTTGTGTGTGATTCACACAAAGAAATGTGGCAAAAGCAAAGTGTGAACCTGGCACAACATTGTTTTTTTATGTTCATACTTTTTTAAAGAATCATTTGTAAGCTTCGATATCATACACACTGGCATGTTATGTAATTATGGCAGAGTCTGCACACCCTGTCCAGTGTGGTTCTGAGGTGTTATCCGCTGCACTCAGATCTCAATCCGGCTGGTTTGCTGTGCGGTGAGTTCAGCAACGTGCTGTAATGAGCTCCTGCTACCAGCCTCTCCGCTCTCTCTGTCTGACTGTACACCTCAGCAACACCAGAGCAGCGCAAGGAACAGTCCTGCCTCCTTTTCTCTTTACACTGTACACCTCACACTATAAATATAACACCAGGTCATATCACTCGAAGAAATCTATAGCTGACTCTGCACTTATGGGGTGTATTGATAAAGTGAATGAGACAGAGGAGAGGAGTCAGGTGGAGAACTTTGATTCATGGTGCAAAGAAAGTGGTCTACAACTTAACATCAGCAAAACAAAAGGAACTGCTTGTTGATTTTCACAGATACCAAAAAGTATCTGTGTCCAGTCACTATTCAGGGAGTGAATGTAGAGGTGGTCCACTCCTACAGATATTTCGGGGTCTACATTAATGACAGATTGGACTGGTCTTGGAACACAGAGGAACTATTTAAGAAAGGGCAGAGCAGGTGCTGTTCCCTTAGGAGACTGCATTCCTTCAATGTGGGCAGTGAAATCCTTCACATCTTCAACAACTCTGTGATGGCAACTGAAATTTTCTATGCTGTGGTGTGCTGGGTTGGTAACATCAGTTCAAGTAAGGCGCACCTAATCAACAAGCTAATTAAAAAGGAAATCTCTGTTGTTGGACACACTCTGGACTGCCTGGAGGTATTAAAGGAGGAGAGAATTAAAACAAAGCTGAGTGCCATTATGAACAATGCTGCACATCTTCTCTCTGACATTCTATCACTGAGTGCCTTCAGCCAATGAATTATTCAACATCTATCTATCTATTTATCTAGCTCCTTTCACATCTATCTGTCTTCTGCTTACATTAAACAATGAACCATTACTGGCATTACTATTGAAAAGCATTATACATATTAACTTAATGCATTTTCATGATATATATACTTTTACTATACTAGTAAAAACTTATTGTATATTTATAGTATGAATCTTTAAGCAAGAACTTTAATCTCTATTTTTGTTAATGAAGGAACAACGAAATACAAAGATAAACTAATGAAGGAAGAACGGAATTAGAAAACAGTTTGAAACTTTTAATATTATTAGTAACACATGACTTATTCCAACCTTTAACAGCTATTGATAATAATAATTTTAATATATATCCAGTTGCTAGTTGATAGTATTGCTGTTCCACAGCAGAATCATTGTCTAATTGCATATTCATTTTGTGAACATACAGTAAGGCTTTTTGATTTAAATTGGCACTGTGCAGGTGTGTATGTGTCCAAGGATGGGCTGGTGCCATAAACGTGACAGTTTTTTGTCTATAAATCTTGCATTCCAAAAACTTCACAAAACATTTTTAAAAAAAGGATTAATGGACTTTTAAAATGTTTTTTATTGGTTATGATGTTTCCCACTCAAAACATAAACAACATGTTGTATTATTCACGGTTAAAATCCATTGCAAGCATTTTAAAGTTAAAACTAAAAGTGGCAAATTAAAGATTTTCTTTTCCAACAAACTGACAGGAAATATATACGTTTATATATATGTGTGTGTGTGTGTATATATATATATATATATATACACAGTATATGTATATGTTTATATATATATATATGTTTATATATATATATATATATAAACATATATATATATATAATGTTTATATATATATATGTTTATATATATATTGTGGCCCCCGGCGGGAGCCCGGCGGGCGCAGGAGGACGTGAGGAGGGCTTGTGCCTCCTCCAGACCGCGAGGCGTCCGTCCTGGTTCTGTTGGGGCCACGGGTTGAGGGCATGGAAGCCCTTCCCTGTAGGGGCCCGTGGTCACCGCCAGGCGGCGCCCGATGCCGGTTTATCCCGTCGCGGTTGCCGGTTGGGGCTGGAGCCCGCGGGGCGCTTGGAGGACGGAGGAGGGCGAGTGCCTCCTCCAGACGGAGTGGGGGCGTCCGTCCTGGTTAGGCAGGGGCCTCGGTACAGGGCTTTGAAGCCCAGCCCTGTAGGGACCCGTGGCCACCGCCAGGCGGCGCCCGGTGCCTAATTATCCGGGAGCCGGCACTTCCGCCACACCAGGAAGTGCCGGGGAAGACTTTGTGTGGCGCCGGAGAGCTGCCAGGAAGGCAGCCGACACTTCCGCCACGCTGGGGCGTGGCCAAGGAACAGATGGCGGAAGCACCTGGGGCTCATCCGGGGCATTATTTAAGGGGCCGCCTCCCTCCAGTCATTGGTGGAAGTCGGGAGGAAGTAGACGGAAATGGAGAGAGAGGACGGAGGCGGCCAGGAAGGCACAAGAGACTGTGGGCCTGGACTTGGGGAAATCGGTGCAAGAAGGCACTGGGGGTGCACGTGAGAACTTGTAAATAGTGTAAATAAAAGTGTGTTGGGTGCAAAAATGTTGTCCGTCTGTCTGTGCCGGGGCCAGGTTTCACAATATATATATATGTTTATATATATATATATATATATATATATATATATATATATTATATATATATATATATATATACATATATATATAAATATATATATATACATATATATATATATATATATAAGATACAATCAGATGCAAAGGAATAAGACTCTAAAAAATGTAAAACCTGTATTATATTTGTAAAGTAGCAGCTTCATTAAGTTGACTTCTGCGTTTTGCAATGTGCACGATGGCTTGGCTATTTGTTTTGAATTACTGTAGTGCTGAAATGCTGGACAGCTCCCTCGAGCGGCACTCACGTGACTCTCAGCTGGCGTGAAACAAGCAAGGAAACTGAAAGCGTACTACTGCTAAGGAACAAATAATAAAAGTGAAATGAAAACTAGGGTAAAAAATGTAAGTAGTACTGTAAGTTATATTTAGAAGCTGACTGTTGAGATTTTATATAGAGCTAGTGAGCTCATCTATTCGTATTTTGCTCTTGCTTGCAGTGGCTGGTGAAAATGTTTTGAGGTGGGGCTGTGGTACAGCAAACAATTTCTCAAACAATTCTTCACAAATCAAAGCAATATGATTTATTGCAATGCAGACAAAGTTAAAGAACATTATTAAATCATGTCTGATCAATTATTTCAGTATATATATATATATATATATATATATATATATATATATATATATATATATATATATACACACACACGACAAATGTGAGGACAACCATGTACAGGAAAATAACTGTGGTGGGAAAAAAAAAAACTGCATCTTTTTTTTTTTTACTTATTTGTACAGGAACACACTGTCTAGCACACTGTCTAGCGAGGCAACAAAATCCACTAAACCCTTAAAAATGCCAGGGTTGTCTGACGAGTCAGTCTCATCGTGCCACGCAAGGCCAACTCAAAAGCCCCACAAAATTTAACACAATCAATTATCTTGGATAAAATATACCGATTTTATCTACCTCCTCGTTGTGTTTTCTTATCGCAATCCTGTGACCGTCGTCTAACTGAGTAGCGATGTTTACTCTTCCCAAAATGGCTAGTTTGACGGAATTATCCATGTGTGTCCTGGTGTTCTCATGTTTTCTTACTTTCTCGGACAGGTGCTTCATATCTCTCACTCCCGTAACTGTCCAAGCAGGATCTGTCCCAGTTGCTTTAAACAACAAGCACGGGAAACAAAATAAGGCATTAGCAGAAACGCATCCACATAGCCAGGCCTTTTGGTGTACCAACTGGAAGAGTAGCAGCGTGTACTTCTTCCCTTTTCGCTTATCTGCTGTCTGATTAAGAGGTTAGGCTGATCTGGACCCAGCTCCTTTACCTTCAGTTTTTCTACCAAAGTTCTCTTCTCAAACGGATATTGGAGTAGAGATTGAACAGAGTTGGGTTCGTGTCCGGAATTAACAACACCTGAGTCCACCATTGTCACGTAATGTTAATTGAAAATTGCGCCACTACAGACCATCCTTGATTTTAGCTGCTTGGGGCGACAGAAAAATCGCCCATTTCAGTTAAGATTTGAGGACGCTGATTGGCTAAATTTTATGTCACATCTTGAATATATTTATATCTTGAATCAGCATTTGACTAAATTCTACAAAGACCCGCCTCCTTTGGGCGATATCTCGATCGCCCCTCAGCTGAAATTGAGACGTGCTGACAGGCAGAGAAGTTATATGGTGATGGTGAAAACATTTATTTTTTACAGAAGATTTTCTAATATATCACATCATATAATTATACATTTAAATAATTTATATAATTATTATTTTGTGTGTGTGGTTCAGGGAGGGCGGCGCCCTAGCGCCCTCTATTGGCCAGCCGCCACTGCTTGCTTGCTATTAAATCTGGCCACATTATTTTCAAAATTTCAAGTAATATTCTTTAAACACCCAAAAAAAAACCAAATCATTTCAGGAAATTGCCCTGTACAACTATTATTAATCATGTTAAAAACATTTGTCTAGGTTTAGTTTTTTTTTAGTACTGTGATAGAATTATTTAATGTCTATTAAATGGATACACACACAAAATCCATATAAAATACATTCATTTAAATATTGCTAATACTTGCATTGTTTAGAATCTTATTTAAATTGCTCTTGAAATTTCAAAAAATGTATTTTTTTCTCACCACAGCATGGTACATTTTGTGTTTTCCACAGATGTTTTCATAGTTGCCAGAAAAAAAGAAATGCCCACATATAACCCAGATGAATGAACATTCCCATCCTCATAAATGAAGTTGCCGTGTATTTTCATATACATAGTTCATTGCACTGGACAGGTGACTCAGAGGACGTCCTCCCACCTTTCACAAATTTACAGTGCTATACTTTCATTTTGCAATACACTATGCTACATTATTATTGCAATTTGGCTCAATAACAGTCACCTGAATCACCAATGTCATCAGGTGGGTCCCCCTCTCTCAGATAGTGTTTCATTGCTTTTAAGGCCCATAATGCTGAGAAAGTTTCAGCAGTCTCACACACACCCCTCTCCTTTCCTGATGACTAAGGCTCAGAAACTTCTAAACACTTCCCCCTTTATTATGTCTAAACCTAGTATAAATATAAATAAATAATTAAACTATGAAAGTACAACTATCAATAAATAATTATTAACCTGATGAAACACCAATTCTACCCTGTATGGGGCCATTAGGGCAACCTCAGAGTTAAACTCCATTCATTGTTGGACAAAATAGTTTCATACTCCAAGCACATCTCCACAACCTCCGAAGAACTCAAATCGGAGTACTGCTAGAGAGGCTTTGACCTTTATGCCTAAATCACCTAAAAAAAACCACTCAGTCTTATCTACCCCATCTAAACTTCCATAAAATATCATTAACATATTAAAAATAATAAAATCCTAAAATTTCAATCTACACACCCTGTCCATAGCACAGTGTCATTTGTACAATAAAAATGCACTAATGTAGAAAATTAAAAGTACCATTAAAAGCACTAAAACAAATATACTATAAAGCACACCAATTTAAAAATACTTTTATAACACAAATAAAAACATACCTCTGTATAAAATGAAAGACTTTTCTCCACTCTGTATTATGTAGCCTTATCCATATCCACTGACTTGCTTCCTCCACCATGCTAACCAGTTTTTGAACTACTTGCCTAATTTGCTTCATTGATAAAACAATCTCTCTTAACGGTGGTGTTACTGGTTTGGCTACAGTTCAGCAGCACATATTTCATTGCCCGCACATTCACAGTCCAACCTCTCCGGGTAGTGTCAGCTGCCAAATCAGCATATTTTACATTCTTCCTCTCATGTGTTTCTTCAACATATCCTCACCACGGCACCATTAATTCAACAAAGTACGCTACACGTTTATTTTATGACCAAAACACCATGTCTGGCCCCAAGCTACTTGTAATTATCCTGTTTGGTACAACTAATCTTGTATTAAGATCTACACTGAGCTCCCAATCATTTGTTACACTTAATTGACTCCCTAGTTGTTTAATTATATTTATTGAGCCATTGTTCTCCCCCTCCTTGACAAATAATTGCTTAAACTCTTTTGCCTTCTTGCTGAATTTACACCCTTTCTTTTTTCTCCTACTGCAGCAGCAAGACATAACACTTTATTATATCTCTACGTTTTTCTTCCTTGGCTCAAACTAACCTTACAGCTGGATAGAAAATATTACAATGATGAAGGCCCTGCACACAACGCACATAAGGCCCATGTTCACACCACTAGATTTTTTATGCACATCATAAATAGCTCCAAAAAGGATCCTTGCCCTTTCTGACTCCATCTCCCACAATTTCCTCCACTTCAACCTCTTCTTCTCCAGGCGTTCCTAATTTAACCACTGACCTTGTTTTCCTTGAGAAGCTGCAATAGCACTTCTGCCTTCCTCCTCCTCAGGCCTTATTTCCTCCGTCACCATGTGTCGTTACAACCCCCACCCCCTTAACTTGCCAATCGAACCCTGCCCTTCTGTATTGCACATGCTCTGTTACCTCCTTAAGCCTCAAATCTGCTTCAGGGTACTTTACCACTGCCTTTGGGTCCCATTTGTGTCCGGCTTGAATTGAAATTTTGGCCTTTTTTATTATCACATATTTTGAATGAGACGATGTTAAGTGCAATCTTGCTTTTGCACACTTGAATTCCTCCACCAAGCTGGGAATTGGTAACTCCAAGAGTCCCTTGCCATACAAGCCATTTGTACTTAAGATATCTAGGAACTCCCAGATATTTTCTTATATATACACGATGATCATTCTTACAAATCTTTTCCTTGACAAATGGTAATATTATTAAAAGTGACTGGCCATATTATCCGTGGAAATGACCCAAACTGCGCACACCACACTTTAAAATTTGCCTGGCAGGCCACATTCATTAATTACCTTAAATAAAACTTTTTTTTGGTACATATCCTCCAATTCCTGGTGCTTTATAAATCAGAACTATACACACAAACACTTTTTACACAGCCAAAAAAAAACACAATCGTAATCCTACAAAAAATTGTACATCATCTACTAATTTTAGGCCATTGCGATTAATCAAAGTATTTGAAATTGAGCTTAAATATACACTTATAAGAAAAACATCCATTTATTAAAGATTCTCTTGTAGAAGCAAATTGTAATAAAACAAAGAAACAAATAAATACATATACTGATGCATAAGTAATGAATGGCAAGTGAAAAGTGAATAGTGATGAATGATGAGTGACTTGGGACATTACACAATACTGAGCAGAGCTCATGTTTGAAGACAGAAGGAGGAGGAAATGAAGACTTCTTAAAAATGACACCATATAAAACAACCATTAGTTGCATGAATAAGGTTGACGTTTTCCACAATGTATGTCTCAGGAAGTTCAGTTGTATCTTCTTACCCAAGAACATCTGAAATGAAGACTCTTACAAGAAAACTATGAGCCAGAGTGTGGTGCTGGAGATAAACCACTGGAGCTTAAGATGGTTTGGCTATGTCCTCAGAATGGACCAGAACCGAATACTTAAGAGTAAGGAAAGCGCAAACAAGACCAGCCTAACAACCTGACAGTGAACTGTAACAAATGAGCTGAAGAAGAAAGATCAAACATGGAGTGAAGCAGAACACATAGCTCAAGACACGACCAGATGGAGGCAAATTATAGATGCCTTATACACCTTTGGGCACAAAGAGGATTAATAATAAATATAATAACAGTTGCATAAACAAACACTTTCAAACTATGCTGCTTTTTCTTAAATGAAGACAATTTAACAGGACATAACAATAAACAGCACTTAATACTATAAACAGTTCAACAACAGTTTCTCAACTCCTTTAAAAAGTTGCAAGCAGCTTTGAACAGTTACCGTATGCCTTGCCAAAATATCTAGACCTAATTTTAATTACAGTAGCACATAAAAAAGAAAAAGAATGCATAACAGAAAATCATTTACAAGTCCTATTTTGAATTCTGCAAAAGTGCCCCCTTTGTTTAGATTTTTTGAGTGTTTAAACTTGTCGCGATAACACAGGGGTCCTCAGTCACAGTCCTGGAGGGCCGCAGTGGCTGCAGGTTTTTGTTCTAACCTGGTTGCTTAATTAGAAAGCAATTCTTGCCAATAATTGATTTCATGTCTTGTTAGTGCTTTAACTCTGCCATGTCAAGTCATTCTCATATTCTAGATTGTCTTCCCCTTTCTAAGGATATCAACCAAATGATTTGAAGGCTTAAATGGATGAGCAATTCTCAGTCCTTCACTTTCCTTCCAAGTATTTAATTAAACCCAATAATGCATGATAAATACACACTGGTGTAAATGATAACAAGCTAAATGGAGAAATGCTGGTCTCTTTTGTCATTTGCATGCTATTGCAAATTAGAAGCAATTAAAAACCAAGAATGCAGCTGTTTAAAAACAAAATACGCAATAAAGGCTCAAAATCTTAATGAGCGAGACAACTGAAGTGTTACTTGAGCAATAAGTGCTTCTAATTAAGTAACTGGGTTGGAGCAAAAACCTGCAGCCACCGCGACCCTCCAGGACTGTGATTGAGGACCCCTGCTATAACAAGAAAATTCTGCATTGATAAGTAAGGTAAGAGAATGTTTTTCAAACGACAACACAAATATTTTCTTTACTTACATTAAAAATCCACATTGATTAGTAACTACCTTGACATTTTCTAATCATATTGTTATCAAAGAAACAGCAAGACAAGTAATCCAAAACAACTGTGAAACTGGACCAACTCGGAATGTATCTAGTGAGATTTACAAATATTATAAAATTCCTCCTTTTTTAAAGTCCACTGAAACAGCTTATTGAAAAAAAAAATGTGCAATGTTAAAAGCTCCGTTAAATTAATAAAAGTAAATTGAACAGACTCACAACAAAAAAGCTACTAGCATAGCCAAACAAAATGAGTAGGTATGGCAGGAAATTAATGTAAGGTTAGATGCTCTACGCTAAACTGGCGATTTTCAAAGTTCAAAGTTTAGGTTATTTGATTTGAAACTACAAACCCAGCAGTGCACAGCAAAGCTAAAGTTTGTCACCAGCCCAATGATGTTTTATAATAAAGAGACAACATATATTAATAATAACAAGTAACAACAACATGAGGCAAGAGAACCCCCACCTTATTGTAACATTTGTATTAACAGACCACCAAAGTATTACCAGATTGATCACTATATACAGGTCTAAAGGCTTATGGGATAAAACTTTTACATGAGTGTGGTCTCGTTGGTAATTTTGAAGGACCTGTTTTGGTAGAGTTTGATGTAGAGTTCCTATATAGGAGGGATAGACACTGCAATGATTTTCTCAGCTATGCTGACGACTTTCTACGGGGAAATCTAGTCTGAGGTGAAACAGTCCGACAAGACAGACAGTCAGGTGATCAATACGCTGTCTATATAAGCAAGTCCTTCTAATGCGTGGCTGAAAGGTCAATCACTTCTGTGCTTTCTGGACTAAGGAGAAGGTGTGTTGGGTCGAGAAGAGATTTTTTTGTTATTTGCACCCCCTAGCAATGCTGTGCTCTTCTGAAATCATTGATAGAGAGGGGAAGATGGGCGGCATGGGTTTTGTGTACTTGTCATTGATCACCTGGACTTTATTGACATTCAGGGTCAGGCCTCAGGAGCTTCAGTCTGTTTGCTGCAGGACTGACATTGAAGGTTGTTTTGTGAGTGGCATGTCCCAACAAAGAATCGCTGTCTATTATCTTATCTTTTTTAAAAAAGTCAACCATTTTATTCCTAACATGTTACAATTACCTGTCGTACATACTGTAGCAATTTATTATTTAACAAGAGGAAGAGTAAAAGAACATCTTCTGATAGTGCTAAAAGTCAGCTTTTAATGGTGTCAAAAAAATAGTGGATGTGTTCGCAAAGCACTAAATGATATTACATCATATATATATATATATATATATATATATATATATATATATATATATATATATATATATATATACTCAGCAAAAAGAAACGTCCCTTTTCAGGACTGTGTATTTCAACAATAATGTTTTAAAAATCCAAATAACTTTACAGATCTTCATTGTAAAGGGTTTAAACAATGTTTTCCATGCATGTTCAATTAACCATAATCAATTAATTAACATGCATCTGTGGAATGGTCGTTAAGACCTTAACAGCTTACAGAAAGTAGGCATTTAAGGTCACAGTTCTAAAAAGGCTCGACACTAAAGAGATTTGTCTACCGACTGTGAAAAACACCCAAAGAAAGATGCCCAGGGTCCCTGCTCATCTGCGTGAGCGTGCATTAGGCATGCTGCAGGGAGGCATGAGGACTGCTGATGTGGCTAGGGCAATAAATTGCCATGTCCGCACTGTGAGACGCCTAAGACAGCGCTACAGGGAGACAGGAAGGACAGCTCATCATCCTCGCAGTGGACGACCACGTGTAACAACACCTGCACAGGATCGGTACATCCGAATATCCCACCTGCGTGACAGGTACAGGATGGCCACAACAACTGCCCGAGTCACACCAGGAACACACAATCCCTCCATGAATGCTCAGACTGTCCGCAATAGGCTGAGAGAGGCTGGACTGAGGGCTTGTAGGCCTGTTGTAAGGCAGGTCCTTACCAGACATCACCAGCAACAACGCCGCCTATGGGCACAAACCCACCTTCGCTGGACCAGACAGGAGTGGCAAAAAGTGCTTTTCACTGATGAGTCACGGTTTTGTCTCAGCAGGGGTGATGGACGGATTCGTGTTTATCGTCGAAGGAATTGAGCACGTCTGGGACCTGTTTGATCGCATGGTGAGGGCTAGGGCCATTCCCCCCAGAAATGTCCAGGAACTTGCAGGTGCCTTGGTGGAAGAGTGGGGTAACATCTCACAGCAAGAACTGACAAATCTGGTCCAGTCCATGAGGAGGAGATGCACTGCAGTACTTCAAGCAGCTGGTGGCCACACCAGATACTGACTGGTACTTTTGATTTTGAGCCTCCCTTCATTCAGGGACACATTGTGAAACATTTTTAGTTTATGTCTTATGGTGTTGACTCTTTTAGTGTTCATACAAATATTTACACATTAAGTTAACTGAAAGTAAAAACAGTTGAAAGTCAGAGGACGTTTCTTTTTTTGCTGAGTAGATATATATATATATATATATATATATATATATATATATATATATATATATATATATATATATATATATATATATCTCAGAAAGAGTTACAATTGTAGGGATTTATAAAAAAGGTACAGTATAAACAAAAAATAATAAAGAACAAGACGACAAAGAAGAAAACATTAAAAGTTCAACATTTCATAACGATCACTTACCATTTCTGCAATTTTAACTCTGCCATCAGAAAATACGAGAGTGTTTGCATTGCTCCCCAAGTCCACCACCGAATCTTTATTCATTCCTGGTTCGACAAACACAAATCGTTTTTCCGCAGTCTGATACTGATGGCTATGAAAAAGAGAGCCACTCACTTCTGCGTAGTTGACGTCACCTAAATAGTTTTTATGTAAAAAATTGCGATGTGCTCTGTGACATTGGAAAGCAATCAAAGCGATGATAGTAAAGATGAATAAACAGGACACAGAGCTCAAAAGGATAATCAAGTAAAATGTCATATTATTGTCTTGTTCATCTTCTCTGGGGCTATATTTAACTTCAGACAACGCATGCGCTTCCGTATTTTCAGCAGCAGTCACGATTACTGTTGCTGAAGCAGAGAAAGAAACGCTTCCGCTGTCTTTAACCAATATAGTGATCTTCTGTACTGTGACATCAGACTCAGTTATTGTACGACGAGTCCTAACGTCTCCGGTATGCCGCCCCACACTAAAAAGTGAGGAATCGGTAGGCTCCTCCAGAGAAAAGGAAAGCCAGGCGTTAAATCCAACATCGGCATCATAGGCTCGGATCCTTGTGACTAAATAGCCCGCTTTTACGTTTCTTGGAATAGTCTCTTGCACAACTGCCGTTCCATTCAGGGTCAAAGGAAACACGACCACTGGGGGATTGTCATTTTCATCCAAAATAAAAACGTTAACAGTCACATTGCTGCTGAGCGAAGGCATTCCGGAGTCTTTAGCTACAACCATGAATGTAAAACTTTTCATTTCCTCGAAGTCAAAACTAGTAAAACTAAACACTTGTCCATTATTAGAATTGATACTCAGAAAAGGCACCACGGATTTCTCCACAGCTTCACTTTCCCGCAGATAGTAAATGATAAGAGCATTCTCATTCGTGTCCTCATCTACTGCACTAACTGACAAAATCGAGGCTCCGGGAGTGTTATTTTCCATGATATAGAAAACATAAGGATTTTGTAAAAATCGAGGATTGTTATCATTTACATCCAACACGTTAACAACAACAGTTTTTTGAGATGACAAAGAAGGAGCCCCGAAATCCTTCGCAGTAATTGTTATGTTATATTGAGGTGCAGACTCCCGGTCCAAATGTGATTTTGTTACCAAAGAAAACAAATTTTCTTGAAATGACTGCTTCAACTCAAAAGGCAAGTTATTAGAGCAGGCACATGCTATTTTAGAGTTTACACCAGAATCCAAATCCGTAATACTGATTAGACCGACTACTGTACCTGGTTTCACATCTTCTGTAACAGAACTCGTAAGTGATGTTATTTCTATGACCGGTGCGTTATCGTTCATGTCTTTAATTTTAATTAACACAGTGCACTGACTACTCATTGGTATAAATCCTCTATCTGTAGCTTTTACTTCAATTTCATAAAGTTCTTTCTCCTCGAAGTCAATCACACCTTTAACTCTTATTTCACCAGTATAAGCATCCAACTCAAACAATTCCTCTACTATATTTTGATCAGATTCCTCAAAAGAGTAAAAGATCTCACCATTAGTGCCTCCGTCCAAATCTGAAGCGTTTATCTGTATGACAAGTGTCCCTACAGGAACATTTTCCTCCAGTGTTACAGAGTACATTTCCTCGGTAAAAAGTGGAGCATTATCATTAAAATCCCCCACCATTACTGTAATATTCATGATTCCAGAACGTGGAGGGTTCCCTCCATCATAGGCCGTTAACAAAAGATTATACTTTGGCTTCAATTCTCTGTCTAATAATTTCTGTAAAACTAAAACTGGGATTTTATTTCTTTTACTGCCTTCTTTTACCTGAAGAATGAAATGGTCGTTTTGACTCAGCTGATAGGATTTTAAGGAATTCACCCCAAAATCGGGATCAACGGCCCCCTCTAACGTGAATCGTGAGCCGACTGGAGTGGATTCTGAAATTTCCAGGCTTTTGTTCTTGCCGTTAAAGGCCGGCGAATTATCGTTTATATCTGTAATTTCAATTTCAGCTTGATGTATTTCCAAAGGATTTTCAATTATAATCTTAACGTTTAAGAAACAAGGTTTATCCCTATCGCATAACATTTCTCTGTCGATGATTTCATTTACAATAAGGGCTCCGGTTTTGTGATTTACCTGCAGCAACTGCTCTTTCAGTCCACAAATGACGCGGAAACCTCGGCCTTCAATATTTTTAATATCCAGTCCCAAATCCTTTATAATGTTCCCGATAATCGTCCCTGATGCTGACTCCTCCGGAACAGAATAGCGAAGATAGGCAAATGAGTATTTCAAGAAGCAGAAAACGAGTGCCGAAAAAAGCGCCGTCTGTCTGAAGCCACGCAATCCCCTCATTGTTAGGATATTTAAAAAAAAAATCAGTTTTCTGATCCTCAGTCATTCACGCCACATAAATCCGCACTCTGCCGAATGTAGTGAAAATTCTCATATAGTAAAGCTTGTCCAGTTAGCTATTAAAAGCAAAAAATATCGTATGTTGTTTTCTTGAACAGATTTCTGAAAGATATTGACGGAAAATGAGGGAAGGGCTTAATCATTTTTTTTAGTTGCATCAAATTGTTGTAAAGCTGGAAGGCAGTGACACCGTGTGTTAAAATGAGGCACTGCAATTACCTTTTTTGCCATATTTACTGAATAGAACTATGCGTTTTCATAAAGTCATTACAAACAACATCAATAATAATAATAATAATAATAATAATAGTACGAAGAAGAATAATTCTGGATTTAAATTCCAGTCAAAGTAGTTTTTATCCTGCCTGACGTTTCTTTGGATACTTGTTTTCCTCCTTCAGAACTTGCTAGTAATGTTAATTGGCACTGCTAAAATGGCGAGATTTGAGAGTATATTGTTATGTGGGTTTGTATGTCCTGTGACAACATTCATGCCATACAGGGTTGGTTAGTTAGTTGTGCCCACTGACCTTTTAAATAGATGTAAAAGTCTGGTACCAGGCTGTACATTATATTGACATATGATGATTCAAAAATTAAATGCATGAAGACAAAGATATGATGATATTGTTAGTTTGATGTGCATAATGCATGGTCGATAGTGTACTAATTATATATCCTATATGATTTGAGGAACTGTATGGTTCTTCATCCTGCTTCTAATTGTTTGCAACTGTAGATTTTCATTTAAAACAATAAGAAGACAATTAATGTCTGCCAAGCTTAAATGTCAAAAATATATTAGTCTTTCCTTTGATGAAAATCATCTCTTGCCATTGACTATACTTTACTACTGAGTTTTCAAATAATATATAGATAATTTAAAATATAAAGGCTATTTTTAAAAATAATCTGTCATAGAAGAGATCCAGCTAGAGGGAGAAGAGTTTCATGATTAAACAATGAGTGGAAAAAAAACACCAGTTAACACTGCAATAATATGCACTCTGAATTAAATTATTATTTTACTTTGTATTTTGTGTGCCTTTTTTGGTTATATAAATAGTGCGTTTTAGTGGCTAATGACAATCTCCTTTATATCAGCTACTTTTGAGGGGTGAATAAAACAATTGCATAAAAATGTGAGGCAACTAAAGCATTTTTAAGAAATTGGACAAATTGATTCAAAGGCTATTTCATAGGCAGGTGTGTTCAAGTCCGTCTTTATGTCCTTATCAAATAAGCAGATAAAAGGCCTGGAGTTGATTTGAGGTGTGGTGCTTGCATGTGGAAGATTTTGCTGTGAACAGACAACATGCGGTCAAAGGAGCTCTCCATGCAGATGAAAGAAGCCGCCCTTAAGCTGCGAAAACAGAAAAAACCCACCTGAGAAATTGCTACAATATTACGAGTGGCAAAATCTACAGTTTGGTACATCCTGAGAAAGAAAGCAAGCACTGGTGAACTCAGCAACACAAACGACCTGGACGTCCACGGAAGACAACAGTGGTGGATGATCGCAGAATCATTTGCGTGGTGAAGAGAAACCCCTTCACAACAGCCAGCCAAGTGAATTACACTCTCCAGGGCTTGGTCGGCGTATCGATATCCAAGTCTACCATAAAGAGAAGACTGCATGAAAGTAAATACAGAGGGTGCACTGCAAGGTGCAAGCCACTCATAAGCCTCAAGAATAGAAAGGCTAGATTGGACTTTGCTAAAGAACATCTAAAAAAGCCAGCACAGTTCTGGAAAAACATTATTTGGACAGATGAAACCAAGATCAACCTCTACCAGAATGATGGCAAGAAAAAAGTATGGAGATGGCGTGGAACAGCTCATTATCCAAAGCATACCACATCATCTGTAAAACACGGTGGAGTCGGGCAGTGTGATGGCTTGGGCGTGCATGGCTGCCAGTGGCACTGGGACATTAGTGTTTATTGATGATGTGACGCAGGACAGAAGCAGCCAAATGAATTCTGAGGTGTTCAGAGACGTACTGTCTGCTCAAATCCAGCTAAATGACATCAGATTGATTGGCCGGCGTTTCATGATACAGATGGACAATGACCCAAAACATACAGCCAAAGCAACCCAGGAGTTTATTAAAGCAAAGAAGTGGAAAATTCTTGAAAGGCCAAGTCAGTCAGCTGATCTTAACCCAATTGAGCAGGCATTTCACTTGTTGAAGACTAAACTTCAGACAGAAAGGCCGACAAACAAACAGCAACTGAAAGTAAAGCCGCTGCAGTAAAGGCCTGGCAGAGCATTAAAAAGAGGAAACCCAGCATCTGGTGATGTCCATTAGTTCAAGACGTCAGGCTGGCATTGCCAGCAAAGGGTTTTTAACCAAGTATTAGAAATGAACATTTTATTTCCAGTTATTTCATTTGTCCAATTACTTTTGAGCCCCTGAAATGAAGGGATTATGTTAAAAAAATACTTTAGTTGCCTCACATTTTTATGCAATCGTTTTGTTCAACCCACTGAATTAAAGCTGAGTCTGCACTTCAACTGCATCTGAGTTTCATTTAAAATTCATTGGGGTAATGTACAGAACCAACATGAGAAAAAAGTTGTCTCTGTCCAAATATTTATGGACCTAACTGAACACACACCAACATTAATGTTGCAAAAACAGAATCTAAAACATTTTTCTTCAGAGAAACAGTTCATTTAAACATTGCCCATTTCCCAAAGTTATACTGTATGGTTAAAGCTTGTCCATAAGGGTTTGTTTCCTTATGTTACACTTGAAGTACAAAGATCAGGTGCAAAGTGCTGTCATTTATGTTTAAGTATTTGGTCTCTGAGGACACAAACATTTCATTTATCATTAGTGGTCTAAATTAGTAAGCATCTGAGACTCATAAGATCAGATAGCACTATAAAAACAGTTTTGCTTGAATAATGTTTAATAATAGAAAAGCATTTTCCTACATTTGTTGTTGTCTCAGAATGGTTATATTTAAATAAATGAAAGCTACAATATTCTGCATAAATTAATGGCAATACTAAAAAATTATAAATGTATGCCATCCCATAATTGAATATTAAACCCCAAAAATGAAGCAAGGCTGCCACTGCTAAAGTAAAGTTACCACATCTGCAGAAATGTAATGTAGCTCTATGAGAAATGTTCACTGAGTAACATGAATCACTTGTCAATGAGAATCAGTTATTTCTTAAGAAATTTCCAGTCAGTGCATGAAGACATGCATGGTGTTGAAATTTGTTTAACGACACTAACATTAGGTCCATGCCATTATTTTCTGTTTAAAAAGACAAATGCTGGTCTCCATTTTCATCTTTCATCCGCACTACTTTAGTTTTGTTCACCCCTGAAAATGGAACCTTCAGAAAAAGCTCTCCATATCCATAATCTTTTGAAATCACTGGCTCAGTGCTATAATGTGGACAGGTGAAAATGAAGAATTCTCAAACACAGACTCCAATTGCACTTGGATTTGTTTGTAGTTATTAAGCAGGCCTTCTCTAATCACAGCCTGTGCAATGCCTCATTCCCTGTTAAGTCCACTTTTCATGGAAGAAAACCATTTTCCAAAATGGTGAACAAAGATGAGTTACTTTTGTTAACAATGTAAAAAATCAATATGAACAGATACCATTTTCTTTTCAAACACTTCTTCTTCATCCTGGCGTTGTGTCCCGCTTGATCGCAGGGTCCGCTCTCTTGCAACATCTTTTCCATTTTCTTTTCAAACACAATTTCTAAATAAAAAACATACTAGTATGGATGTAGCCAGAAATTGAGTTTCTTCAAAGAAAACACAATTCTAAAGTTGTGATGAGCTTTCTTTACTATTCTGACGTTGAGTAAAGCTAGAATTTCAAAACAAAATAAAACAAGTCATCTTGGACATTTATCTTCTTATGTTTTTGAGGCGATTCACGCATACGAATGTGGCAAAAGGAAATTGTGAACCTGGAACAACATTGTGTTTTGTGCTCAAACCTTTAAACTGTAAGTTTTGACATCATACACTCTCATATGTTATGTAATCATCAGGTAATATTCTGTGTGTGGTAAACAATGAACCATTGAAAACTAGTCACATTACTATCATAAGTTTTGGGAAATATTTTATCAGATTGATACATTTTTATGAGACGTAGTGGTACTTTTAATAGATATGCCAAGATAAAATAAAAATTAAAATAAATAAAATTAAATACAATCAGCAAATGTGAACAATGGCAAAAACCATGCATAATTTTAAAGTGTGAATCAATAAGCAAGCACTTTAAAATCCATTAATGTGAGTAAAGAACAAAACAGATAAAGTAAAAAATTATAGCCATGTGTCAAAAACATAATAAATGAATCTCTAATGTAAATTTTACATCCAAACAGTGAAATAACAGATATGCTCTTAACAATAATTGTTCAAAAAAGGTACTTTAGTGGGTTGTGTGGTTCCTCTGTGAACAACTGCTTGACAAGGAACTATGTAATTCTGGGGAACATTCATTCATCCATCCATTCATTATCCAACCTGCTCTATCCTAACTACAAGGTCACAAGGGTCTGCTGGAGCCAATCCCAGCCAACACAGGGCACAAGGCAGGAAACAAACCCCGGACAGGGCGCCAGCCCACCACAGGACACACACACAGACCAAGCACACACCAGGGACAATTTAGGATCACCAATGCATGTAATCTGCATGTCATTGGACTGTAGGAGAAAACTGGAGTACCCGGAGGAAACCCACGCAGACACAGGGAGAACACGCAAACTCCTAACTGCAAGGCAGCAACGCTACCCACTGCGCCACTGTGCTGCCCGGGAACATTCTTTGCATAAAAGAAATGTTTCTTTGGGTTTTGAAAAGGCCCCTCATACTTGGTTAAATGAAAAATATTGTATGTATAGTAGGCCACTTAGCAGGATACAGACATCAAGAAAACCTGAGCTTGGTCAGTGTTAGTGTAAGCAGTAAGAGTCACTTTAAATCAGTATCCCTTTAATATTTTACAAATCAATTATCATCTATTGATGTTATTTACATTGCCTGTTATGATTCTCAATAAATAACATTTATTTGTGTAAACTTAATGAGGTTTGTTCTTTTTGTGAAACAAAAATGGCTTCCTGATATTATCACTCTGAATAACCACTCTGCTGCTTTTAATTTGAAGACTTTATGCCTGAATATCATTTTAAGTAAAAAAAAAAAATGCTCAAGACTTAAATAGAATGCATTGATTAAACAGAATATATATACAATTTTAATAAACAAATAAATAATCCATTAAAGCAAGTGGAAGATTTACTAATCAATTCTTTGTAGTGTTTCATGGCAATTTAACACGACTAATGAGCAAGAACATTGACTTGATGGTCAGCGATGTTGTCAAATAGCTGGAAGAAATTCAATTGAGATTTCTAGCCTACACGTTTCTCCATAAAACAAACAATTATGTACTCTTGCTATTTGGTGACTTTAAGTCTGCTTGTTATAAATTAGTGTGGGCGTGAGAGTAAATATGATTTGTAAAAGACTTGTGTCCTGCTGTACATCAAAACGAACAAGGAAAGGCACTAAATAAATCAGATCTGGAAATGTATATAAGATAGCTTGAAGATATTACATTTTATTGGTAACACATAAATAATTCCTATCCTCAACAGCTAGCAAAACTCAAAGTTTGACAAATAGATTTAAAAGTCACAATTTTTAAATTAACCCATTTAAAATGGGTGTTTCAGTTGAGGACATTGTTATGCCAAAGTAAAATCATTGTCTAAATGCATGTTCACTTTGCGCGTGTAAGGCTTTTTGATTTAAATTGGCTCTGTGCAGGTTTGTGTGTGTGTTTGTGTGTGTGTGTGTGTGTGTGTGTGTGTGTGAGAGAGAGAGTGAGAGAGAGTGAGTGTTTCCAGTGATGGGCTGGAGCATACGTGACAGTTTTCTGTCTTCAAAACTTGCATCCAATGAACTTCTCAAAGCATTTCTCAAAATGTTCTTCATTTGTTATGAGGTTTCTGACTCACTATATAAACATCATGATGTACTCCTCACAAGAAAAAAATCATTGCAAGCATTTTAAGGTTAAAACTAAAAGTTTGGGATAAAATCACTTAGAGATTTGTACAGAGACAATGTCTTCACATCCTACAAACAATTACACTCCAAATGTAACTTTCCAGCAACACATTTCTTTCACTACCTTCAAATTAGAAACTTTGTTAAAAAGCTGGGGAATTTTATAGTCCCTCCCTTTAAAAGATCCAAAAGGACAATAGGAAAAGGATCTGTCACTCAACATCTCAGAAAAGGAGTGGAAGGTAGCAATGCAGAGAATTCACTTGAGCTCCATATGATTTTAAAATCATTTGCCTAGGTTTAGTATGTTTATCGTGATAGAAAGAATTATGAAGTTTAAATTGAGAAAATCTGCCTGTAAATATTCTACTTCTACTAATGCATGTAGTATATTTATACAAAGAGTACTAAAGTGATGATGAAGCAATGCATTTCAACATGAGTCTTTTCAAGAGTTAAAACTAAAATGCTACCAAACATCATGTCAGACATCTTAGAAGCAATTCATAAAGCATTTCTTTAAAATGAAGGTTGTAGGACATTTAATAACTTATAATTGCTCGGTTTTCATTGGAGATGTGTATTGCTCATTTTGGATGCCATATATTAAGTATCAAAGACAAATACATCAGATATGTTAAACATAATAATATATATCTACATAAACGACTTTTCGTAAGAAAGAAAGAAAGCAAGCTACATGAACGTGCATTTACATATTGATAATACTTAGCAACTCATTGAAATTGCTCATGTACTGTAGTTTCAAAACTGTCATTTTCCATATCTAGTAACCACTCACTACAGGATGGTATATTTTGTGTTTTGCTCCCTTGGTTGCCAGAAAGATGGAATGTCCGCATATAAACCAAATGAATGGACATGTCATTCCTCATCAGTGGAGCTAATTTCTATAAATTCTAAGCCAGAGTGATTGATCAAAGTATTTGAAACTGAACTTAAACATAGTGTACCTAGAAATGAAAAATATATATATATATATATATATATTAAATATTCTTAGAAGCAAAATCTAATCTAATTAATTAATTAATTATGAATAATGTCGCTACTGATGTATGATGGGTGGGAAGCAATGAGTGACAAGTGAAAAGTGATGAGAGATGAATGAGTAACTTGTGACAAATACTACATAGCACTTAGTAGTAGTTTGAAGACAGAAGAAGAAGGAAATGTAGATTTCCAAAAAATGACATCATGTTAAACAACCATTAGTTGCATAAACATACAAACTCAAACTATGCTGTTTTGTTTTTTTCAAAAATGAAGAAAATCCAGCAGCAGATTGAAATAAACAGCATAATTACTATGAACAGTTCCACACCCATTTCTAAACTCCATTTAAAAGTTCCTAGCAGTGTTGTACAGTTGTCATACAACTTGATGAAACATCAAAACCTAATTTTAATTACAGTAGTGTACAGAAAATAAAAATAATCCATAACAGAAAATCATAAAAAAAATCCTATTTTGAGATTTACAATAATGCCCCCTTTGTTTAGAGATATTGGGTGTCTAAACTTGACCCCTTAACATGAACATTCTTCATTAGGTGATGTAATATAGAAGACAATGCTATTTTAAATATTATATTTAGGCACAAAAATGTTTATCTTACATTGCGTTTAAAAAAAAACCAAAAACAATGCTGATTAGCCACTGCCTTGGGATTTTCCAGTCATACTAACAGCAAAGAACCAGCAAAGTAAGTAATCTAAAACAACAGTGAAGCTACAGAAAGTTGAACTGCCTAAATTGTGCTTTAAAAATTTCTTATGGTTTAAAATCCACTAAAAATGACCAATGTTAAAAGTTCAGTTAAAAAATGTAAAAAAATTTATCAAGCGGGGTCATTTTTGCTAAATCGCTTGTAATTCGACCTCTCCAAATTAGAATCATTGCTGTTATTGAACTATCTGGAGTATAAACACATGTTTGGTCTCTTTGTAAAGGTAACATTCTCTAGTTTCACCCTTAGTAGTCAGAATCACTGTAGGTGTGACTGATCAAAAGTTATGCACATTAGAACTCACAAAAAAAACGAATTTTTTTGTTCTCGCCTAAGTTTTTTTATGAAAATAAAGGAAAATAAAGCTGCAGTAGGTAGGTGGGGACAGAAACACACTATGTACCAACAGAATAACTTGTTGACTACTCACATTTCAAATTTGAAAAGAATACCTGTAAAAATGACATTTTTTACACCAGTTTTTATGTGGGCATGCCCAGGGGCTTTTTAGAGGGACCATTATCCACATTTTGGAACGTATGGAAAAAGTGTAATAACTTTTGAATGCTTCAACCCACAGATATCAATGAGGGCTCTACTGAAAGCTTACACCTAAAGGAATCTATATCTACACACAGTGTCACTCTATTAGTTATGGAAATTCATGTTCCATAATAAAACAATAAAAATACACATTTCTATGTAAAATAGTCAATACAAGTTATGGGCCAAAAATATATTTATATTTTTATTTTTACTTTTTTTATAAAATGCACACAAACTATATACATTTCTTTTACAAACTGTTACAACACAGCTCAGCGTTTTTCCATGTGCCACTTGATGGCAGCAATCACTAGCAAGCAGAAAGCACAAGGGCGTGGCACATGTCGCTCTCTGCCATTAGACGTCTCCTGGGCCGGTTGAATACTTTCGCAACGCGTACATGCATCTATTATTTAATCGAGCGTTTATTTACGTTTAAACTTCTACTTTTATTCATATTTAAAATGCGAAAAACTTGGCGAAATCACAATAAACAACCACGCACCAACTCTGCAGACTGGCACAAATGCCACCTTCACGCAGCTCCGATCGTTTTGTTTACAAGTTAGTATGGCAAGTTACATATCAAAATGCTTGGCTGCTCATTGGCTGTAAGTTTTGAGTGTCAGTCACAGTGTCCAATCAAACTGGTAGATTCTACCAGGGTTTGGAGCTATACGTCATCCTCCAAGCTGTCTGTGACACTCGTTGGCTATACGAGGTGCCAGTCAACACCAGACCTGTCGTAATTGGCCAACTTAGGTGTCGATCAGAAGCTAACACTTCCGTGTTTCATGCGGTAGCATGGTTATCGTCGACAGAAACAAATTACGCCTGATATGAGCAATATAAATGAAAAAAAATTACGTAGGTGGTCTCAAGTTATGAAACGTTTTCTGGAGTTTTTGTCCCTTTGAGAATATATCGTGTGTTTTGGACCTAAATTGTTTTACTGGATTATATTCGCTGGAGCCTTACGGACACAATGGGATCAATACTGCTCGGAAATATTGATGTTTGACTTGCAGGGGGTCTTCAAAGGTATGGACAGTCAACTCTTAAAAGTATGTACTTCTCTGTAAAAAAGGCTTTAGTGTCAGTGCTCTGGTTGTCGTGTGTCAAAATGGTTTATATCATCGGAAAGACGAGACTTTGAAGTTTCATTTGATGGGTAGGGTGTCGAGATGCATGGCAGATGGGCATGCACACATTACTGTAACTTTTTTAAAACGCTGTTATGTCCCGGGACCGGTACGTGTGCGCGTTAAGAGGTTAATAGACTTACGACAAAAAAGCTATCAGCATAGTCACACAAAATGAGCAGGTATCACATAAAATGATAACTATTAGATGTTCTATGTTGAACTTATGATTTTCAAGGTTTAGTTTATTTTTCATTTGAAACTACACATAGCAGTGCACAGCAAAGGAAAATTATGTCACTTTGCCTATTTAAGAGTAAAGAAATAACCAGAATTAACAAGAAGAACTTTTAGAAAAACAAAAGTAAACAAGAGACTGAGCCCTCTATTGCACAGATAAGTGTTTCTTTGTATTGCACTGTATTAACAGACTGATCAGTATGTAAGGGGCTATAGGCTTGTGGGATAAAACTTCTGCATGACTGTGGTCTCCTTGATAATGCTAGTAGACCTGCTTTGGCAGTAACTCCTGTAGACTTTCTCTATGGAAGGAAAAGATGCACACTGATTTTCTCTAGGACAATCTGGTCTGAAGCAATACTATCTGTATACAAGACAGAGACTCAGGTGGTCAACACACTGTTTATGCTTCCTCTATATAGTGATGAGATAGAAAGAGGGGAGGTGAGCATTTCTCATGTGTAGTAGGAAGTGCCATCACGTCTGTCCGCTGAGGACTAAACAGAAAGTGTGCTGGGGCCAGAAGTGATTATTTGTTATTGGCACTCCCAGAAATGTTGTGCTCCTGTCGAGTCATTAACAGAAAGGTGGAACCAGGTGGCTTGGCATGACTTTCCTGAAGTTGAAAGCAATTTCTGCTGTTTTACTGAGATTCAGGGTCAGGCCTAAGGAGCTTCAGTCTGTCTGCTGCAGAAGTGGTTTCAAAGGTGGTGCAGTGAGTGACATGTTCCAAGAAAAGAATCAGTGTCAATTCATGTCTAATCTTATTGAGAAAGTCATTCATTTAATTAGTCTCATTTCTCAAACAGTTAATTGTTGCATACAGTAGCAATTCATTTAAAAAAAGGAAGAAAAAAAGAACAACTTCTGATAGTGCTAATAGTAAAGGCATGGCTATGCCAAATTAGTAGTGAATGTGTCCTCACAACACTAAATGTTTTTTTTTTTTTTAAATACTTTATCAAAAGTAATTAAGCTGCCATGAATTACAAAATCCAACAGTGCAACTGAACACAACAATAGCTTTGATCCTAGCTGGGATTTGTAAATAAAGCAGAGCAGGAATAAATTCCAACAACGAAGAAGACAAGGAAGAAGGAAATCATTAAACAACAGAGATCCCAGAGTACATTGAGAAAAGGATCTCTCACTCAATATTTTGGAAAAGGAATGGAAGGCAGCAATGCACATAATTCACTTTAGCTCCATGTGCACAAAGCATACAATCATTTAACTTAAAATCATCTATCGAGCAGAAAGATTCAGAAAGCCTGGGTGTCACAATCTCTTCTAATACACTAAACAGCTCTTTGGTGTACTTCTAGACAGGCTTAAAGTGCAGAAGGACAGACAAAAACTGGAGGATCTGTGCAAAACTTTTTAAAAAAATGGCAGGATCTAATCAATAACATTTGAGAATAAGCATTTAAATTGAGGAAGCGGATTCTTTTCACCTTTTCATTCTATTTATTTATTCACTTATTTTTTCTACTATTAAAGTATCACTATGTTGGTGTAGCTCTCCTTCTCGTGGGTGGGGGTTGACTTGAACCTAGTCTTATAAAATTTTAATTAATAAATTCAAAAAAATGTTAAAAAAATAAATATATTTAAAGTTCATTTTGAAAGAAAGATCACTTACCATTTGTGCAATTTTAACTCCACCATCAGGAAATACGAGAGTGTTTGCATTGCTCCCCAAGTCCACCACCGAATCTTTATTCATTCCTGGTTCGACAAAAACAAATCGTTTTTCCGCAGTCTGATACTGATGGCTATGAAAAAGCGAGTCACTCACTTCTGCGTAGTTGACGTCACCCAAATAGTTTTTATGTAAAAAATTGCGATGTGCTCTGTGACATTGGAAAGCAATCAAAGCGACGATAGTAAAGATGAATAAACAGGATACAGAGCTCAAAAGGATAATCAAGTAAAATGTCATATTATTGTCTTGTTCATCTCTGGGGCTATAATTAACTTCAGACAACGCATGCGCTTCCGTATTTTCAGCAGCCGTCACGATTACTGTTGCAGAAGCAGAGAAAGAAACGCTTCCGCTGTCTTTAACCAATATAGCGATCTTCTGTACTGTGGCATCAGACTCGGTTATTGCTCGACGAGTCCTAACATCTCCGGTATGTCGTCCTACAATAAAAAGTGAGGAATCAGTAGCCTCCTCCAGAGAAAAAGAAAGCCAGGCGTTATATCCGACATCGGCATCATAGGCTCGGATCCTTGTGACTAAATAGCCCGCTTTTACGTTTCTTGGAATAGTCTCTTGCACAACTGCCGTTCCATTCAGTGTCAAAGGAAACACGACCACTGGGGGATTGTCATTTTCATCCAAAATAAAAACGTTAACAGTCACATTGCTGCTGAGTGACGGCACTCCGGAGTCTTTAGCAACAACCATAAAAGTGAAACTTTTTAGTTCTTCGAAGTTAAAGGTTGTGAAACTAAACACTTGTCCATTATTAGAATTGATACTCAGAAAAGGCACCACGGACTTGTCCACTGCTTCACTTTCCTGCAGATAGTAAGTGATAAGAGCATTCTCATTCGTGTCCTCATCTACTGCACTAACTGACACAATCGAGGCTCCGGGAGTGTTATTTTCCACGATATAGAAAACATAAGGATTTTGTAAAAATCGAGGTTTGTTATCATTTACATCCAAAGCGTTAACAACAACAGTTTTTTGAGATGACAAAGAAGGAGTCCCGAAATCCTTCGCTGTAATTGTTATGTTATACTGAGGTGCAGACTCCCGGTCCAAATAGGATTTTGTTACCAAAGAAAACAGATTTTCTTGAAATGACTGCTTCAACTCAAAAGGCAAGTTATTAGAGCAGAAACATGCTATTTTAGAATTTACACCAGAATCCAAATCCGTAATACTGATTAGACCGACTACTGTACCTGGTTTCACATCTTCTGTAACAGAACTAGTAAGTGATGTTATTTCTATGACCGGTGCGTTATCGTTCATGTCTTTAATTTTAATTAACACAGTGCACTGACTACTCATTGGTATAAATCCTCTATCTGTAGCTTTTACTTCAATCTCATAAAGTTCTTTCTCCTCGAAATCTATCACACCTTTAACTCTTATTTCACCAGTATAAGCATCCAACTCAAACAATTCCTCTACTATATTTTGATCAGATTCCTCAAAAGAGTAAAATATCTCACCATTCGTGCCTCCGTCCAAATCTGAAGCGTTTATCTGTATAACAAGTGTCCCTACAGGAACATTTTCCTCCAGTGTTACAGAGTACATTTCCTCGGTAAAAAGTGGAGCATTATCATTAATATCTGCGACCATTACTGTAATATTCATGATTGCAGAACGTGGAGGGTTCCCTCCATCATAGGCCGTTAACAAAAGATTATACTTCGGCTTCAATTCTCTGTCTAATGATTTCTGTAAAACTAAAACTGGGATTTTACTTCTTTTACTGCCTTCTTTTACCTGAAGAATGAAATGGTCGTTTTGACTCAGCTGATAGGATTTTAAGGAATTCACCCCAAAATCGGGATCAACGGCCCCCTCTAACGTGAATCGTGAGCCGACTGGAGTGGATTCTGAAATCTCCAGGCTTTTGTTCTTGCCGTTAAAGGCCGGCGAATTATCGTTTATATCTGTAATTTCAATTTCAGCTTGATGTATTTCCAAAGGATTTTCAATTATAATCTTAACGTTTAAGAAACAAGGTTTATCCCTATCGCATAACATTTCTCTGTCGATGATTTCATTTACAAAAAGGACTCCGGTTTTATGATTTACCTGCAGCAACTGCTCTTTCAGTCCACAAATGACGCGGAAACCTCGGCCTTCAATATTTTTCACATCCAGTCCCAAATCCTTTATAATGTTCCCGATAATCGTCCCTGATGCTGACTCCTCCGGAACAGAATAGCGAAGATAGGCAAATGAGTATTTCCAAAAGAAGAAAACGAGTGCCGAAAAAAGCGCCGTCTGATTGAAGCCACGCAATCCCATCCTTGTTAGGATATTAAAAAAAAAAAACAAAAGAACAGTTTTCTGATTCAGTCATTCACGCCACGTAAATCCTCAATCTGCCGAATGTTGTGAAACTTCTCATACAATAAAGCTTGTCCAGTTATCCACTAAAAGCAAACCATATCCTATGTTGTTTTCTGGAACAGATTTCTGAAAGATATTGACCGAAAATGAGGGAAGGGCTTAATCATTTTTTTTTTAGTTGCATCAAATTGTTGTAAAGCTGGATGGCAGTGACACCGTGTGTTAAAATGAGGCACTGCAATAACCTATTCTACCATATTTACTGAATAGAATTGAGTCTATTCATAAAGTCATTACAAACAACATCAATAATAATAATAATACGAAGAAGAAGAATTCAGGATTTAAATTCCTGTCCAAATATCTGTACAGATTACAATTTTTTTTTCTGCATGACGTTTCTTTGGATACTTGTTTTCTTCCTTCACAACTTGCTAGTAATGTTGATTGGCACTGCTAAAGTGCAGAGATTTGAGAATATACGGGTATGTGGCGTTTTTATGTCCTGTGATAACATTCGTGTCATACAGGTTGGTCAGTTGTTAGTCAGTTGTGCCCACTGACATTTTAAATAGATGTAAAAGTCTGGTATCAGGCTGTACACTATATTAAAATATGATGATTCAAAAATTAAATGTATGAAAAATAGGATATGATGATATTGTTAGTTTGATGTGCATAATGCATTGTCGATAGTGTACTAATTATATATCCTATATGATTTGATGAACTGTGTAGGTCTTCCTCCTGCTTCTAATTGTCTGCAACTGTAGATTTTCATTTAAAACAATAAGACCATTAATGTCTGCAAAGTTTTATATATTAGTCTTTCCTTTGATGAAAATCATCTCTTGCCATTCACTATTATTTACTACTGAGTTTTCAAATAATATATAGATAATTTAAAATATAAAGGTGATTTTCTTGTTCTCAGTGAAAATAAATAATCTATCATATCATTGAAGAGATCCAGCTAGAGGTAGAAGAGTTTCATGATGAAAACATGAGAGGAAAAAACACCAGTTAACAGTGCAATAATATGCACTCTGAAATACATTATTATTTTATATTGAGTGCCTTTTTTGGTTACATAAATATTGTGTTTTAGTGGCTAATGACAGAGTCTCTTTTATATTACCTACTTTTGATATGTAAACAGCAACTACATGAGCATAATATTTTGAAATGACAGGATTAATAGGCATATGCAGATTATATCAGAAACACTGTATGAGTTTGTTTTTAGATAATTAAACAGTGGTAACAATTCTGATTTGAGTTCACATCAAGAGCTTTAAGTTACATCACAAAGATAATCTAAAAAAACTGATCACTGAATATACACACACCAACATTGGAAATTTTACTTTTATAAAGTAATCCCCAAAACCAGAATCTAAAACATTTTTCTTCAGAGAAACAGTTAATTTAAACATTGCCCATTTTCCAAAGTGATATGGTTAAAGCTTGTCCATAAGGGTTTGTTTCCTTATGTTACACTTGAAGTACAAAGATCAGGCGCAAAGTGCTGTCATTTATGTTTAAGTATTTGGTCTCTGAGGACACAAAACTTTTATATATCATTAGTGGTCTAAATTAGTAAGCATCTGAGACTCATAAGATCAGATAGCACTATGAAAACAGTTTGCTTGAATAATGTTTAATAATAGAAAAGCATTTTCCTACATTTGTAGTTACCTCAATATAGTTATATTTAAATAAATGAAGGCTAAAATATTCTGCAAAAATTAATGGCAGTACTAAAAAAATCTAAATGTATGCCATCCCATAAATGAAAATTAAATATCAAAAATTAAGCAAGGCTGCCACTGCTAAAGTTACCACATCTGCAGAAATGTAATGCAGCTCTATGAGAAATGTTCACTGAGTAACATGAATCACTTGTCAATCAGAATCAGTTATTTCTTAAGAAATTTCCAGACATGCATGGTGTTGAAATTTGTTTAACGACACTAACATTAGGTCCATGCCATTATTTTCTGTTTAAAAAGACAAATGCTGGTCTCCATTTTCATCTTTCATCCACACTATTCTAGTTTTGTTCACCCCTGAAAATGGAATCTTTAGAAAAAGCTCTCCATATCCATAAACTTTTGAAATCACTGGCTCAGTGCTGTAATGTGGACAGGTGAAAATGAAGAATTCTCAAACACAGACTTCAATTGCACTTGGATTTGTTTGTAGTTATTAAGCAGGACTTCTCTAATCGCAGCCTGTACAATGCCACATTCCCTGTTAAGTCCACTTTTCATGGAAGATATCCATTTCGGTGAACTTAGATGAGTTGCTCTCCAAGGTACTCGTTACCTTTATGTATCTAATGCTGTATACATGTGCAAAAGGCAAATAATGCATGAGCTGCTTCAGTTTTTAGATTACAGTAAATCCTGCAGCTGTTGGCATTATCATCCCTTTAAGAATTTGCATTCTGATTCACGCCTGTATAGCATATGTGGACATTTACTGTAAGTTACATAGGAATACTTTATATTGGGAAGCTTATGCAAGCTAAAATCAGCATCCAGAGTCAACATCAAATTTCACAAACTTGTTAAAAATATTAGTGAATATATTTAATATGTAATAATCGTTTTCAATCAGTCTTCTAAACCTGGGAAGTGGAAGTATGAGACATCACTATCAATTGAAGCACCAATCAGTTCCTTTAATATGCGGGAAGTAATGTGAAAGATAACAAGGAAATCTAACTTTACAATATTGAGATGATAAGAGAAAATCTTAATTCTTTAATTAAAATGAATTTCACTAAAAGTATTATTGACTGCAGGTTTTTGAAAAAAAGTATTCATCAAGAATGTATTTCTTAATACTTAAAGACGACATTAAAAATGTATTGTGTATCACACTTCTAATATACGCTGAGTACCGAATATCACCATATGGCATAATTCACTCAAGGGTGAAATACGTCTAAAGACTAGTTTATATCAAAGTCTCATTAAGTACATACAAAGAATTTACAATGTAAATTTTGGTAAATATTTTGATTTAAAAGTCACAACTTTTAAATCAGCCCATTTAAAATGGGCGTTCCAGTTGAGGACATTGTTATCCCAAAGTAAAATCAATGTCTAATTCCATGTTCACTTTGTGAGTGTAAGGCTTTTTGATTTAAATTGGCACTGTGCAGGTTTGTGTTTGTGTGTGTGTGTGTGTGTGTGTGTGTGAGAGTCTGTGTGAGAGAGTGAGTGTTTCCAGTGATGGGCTGGAGCATATGTGACAGTTTTCTGTATTCAAAACTTGCATCCAATGAACTTTTCTAAGCATTTCTCAAAATGTTCTTTATTTGTAATGAGATTTCTGAATCACTACATAAACATCATGTTGTACTCCTCACAAGAAAAAATCATTGCAACAATTTAAAGGGTAAAACTTCAAGTTTGGGATTAAATCACTTAGAGATCTGTACATAGACAATGCCTTCGCATCCTACAAACAATTACACTCCAAATTTTACTTTCCAGTAACACATTTCTTTCACTACATTCAAATTAGAAACTTTGTTAAACAAAAGCTGGGGAATATCCCTCACCTCCAACCTATCTCTAATCCTGTAAAAATATTGATCAGTCTTGAGAACTCAGACAGCATTTCTGTTAATATATAAAACCATTTTATAGTCCCTCCCTTTCAATATCCCAGAGTACATTGGGAAAAGGGTCTCTCACACAATATCTCAGAAAAGGAGTGGACGGTAGCAATGCAGAGAATTCACTCGAGCTCAATATGCACAAAGCATAAAATTATTCATTTTAAAATTATAAACTGAGCACATCAGTCTCATTTTAAATTGTCCAAAATGTTTCCAGAGCAATATCCACCTGTGAATGCTGCAATCACGTTTCAGCCTCAATGGGCCTGCAGGATCTAATTAATAACATTTTAGAATATGCATTTAAATTGAGGAAGCAAATTTTCTCCCTTCATTTTTATTCTATTTATCTTGATTCATTTCTTTATTTCCATATTTTACTATTATTAAAGATTTACGCTGTTGGCTAACCCTCTTACTTATAGGTGGGGGATGATTAGTTTCGAACCTAGTTTTGTTTAACTTGACATTTAATAAAATGTTAAAAAAAAAAAAAAAAAACTAAAACTGGCAAATAACATTACTTTCTTTCCAACAAATTTATAGCAAAAATATGTCCATATATACATTTATAGGATAAAATCAGATACAAGTGAAAAAGTCAGTATTTAAATAATTGTAAAACCTGCTTGTATCTGAAGTATACAAGTTTGTAAAGTGCGGCTTAAGTTAAATTTTAAGTTTGCATTTTGGAACGTGAACGATGGCTTGGTTTCTTGTTTCAAACAACTGTAATGCTGGACAGCTCCCGCGAACAGGAATCACGTGACTATCTTTTAGCTGGCGTGAAACAAGCAAGGAAACTGACAGCCTGAAGCATCGGACTGCTGATAAGGAACAAAGGAAGGCAATAAACTGAAAACTGGGGTGCATATGTTAGTACTACTGGGAGTTATATTTAGAAGCGGACTGTTGCAAATTTATACAGAGCTACTCTGTTCATCCTTTCGTATTTTTCGCTCGCTTCTAAAAAGACAAAGGTCTTAATTTCTGTTAAAGCTTACCCATTATTTTCAAAATTCCAAATAATAATCTTTGAACGCCCAGGACATGCATAATAACTTCAGGAAATTGTCCTCTACACCAATAATTATGACTCGTTTTAAAATCATTTGCCTAGGTTTAGTATGTTTACCGTGATAGAAAGAATTATGAAGTTTAAATAGAGAAAATCTACCTGTAGCCATTCTACTACTACTAATGCATGTAGTCTATCTATACAAAGAGTACTAAAGTGATGATGAAGCAATGCATTTCAACACGAGTCTTTTCAAGACTTAAAACTAAAATGCTACCAAACATCATGCCAGACATCTTATAAGCAATTCATAATGCATTTCTTTAAAAGAAAGGTTGTATTTAATAACTTATAATTGCTTGGATTTTATTGGAGATGATGCATTACTCTCTTTGGATGCCATATGTTAAGTATCAAAGACAAATACATCAGATATGCTAAACATAATAATATATATCTACATAAACGAATTTTTGTAAGAAAGAACAAAAGAAAGAAAGAAAGAAAGAAAGCTACATGAACATCCATTTAAATATTGATAATACTTAGCAACTCGTTGAAATTGCTCATGTACTGTAGTTTCAAAACTGTCATTTTCCATATCTAGTAACCACTCACCACAGGATGGTATATTTTGTGTTTTGCTCCCTTGGTTGCCAGAAAGATGGAATGTCCGCATATAAATCAAATAAACAGACATACCATTCCTTATCAATGGAGCTAATTTCTATTAATTCTAAGCCAGAGTGATTGATCAAAGTATTTGAAACTTAGCTTAAACATAGTGTACCTATAAATGAAAAATAAACATTTATTAAATATTCTTAGAAGCAAATTCTAATCAAATTAACAAAATAATTATTAATAAAGTCTCTATTGATGTATGATGGGTGGGAAGTAATGAGTGACAAGTGAAAAGTGATGAGAGATGAATGAGTGACTTGTGACAAATACTACATAGCACTTAGTAGTAGTTTGAAGATAGAAGAAGGAAATGTAGATTTCCTAAAAATGACATCACGTTAAACAACCATTAGTTGCATAAACATACAAAATCAAACTATACATTTTTTTCTTTCAAAAATGAAGAAAATCCAGCCGTAGATTGAAATAAACAGCATGATTACTATAAACAGTTCCATACCCGTTTCTCAACTCCATTTAAAAGTTGCAAGAAGTGTGGAACAGATGTCAAACAACTTGATGAAACATCAAAACCTAAGTTTAATTATAGTAGTGTATAGAAAAGAAAAAGAATGCATAACAGAAAATCATAAAACAAATCCTATTTTGAGATTTACAATAATGCCCCTTTTGTTTACATATGTTGGGTGTCTAAACTTGACCCCATGACATGAACATTCTGCATTAAGTGATGTAATATAGAAGAAAATGCTATTTTAAATATTACAGTATATTTAAGCACACAAATGTTTACCTTAAACAGAGTTTTAAAAAATTAACAATGCTGATTAGCCACTGCCTTGGGATTTTCTAATTATACTGACAGCAAAGAACCAACAAGATAAGTAATTTTAAACAACAGTGAAACTACAGCAAGTTGAAATGCCTAAAATGTGCTTTACAAATATAAAAATTTCACATGGTTTAAAATCCACTAAAAATGACCAATGTTAAATGTTCAGTTAAATAAATTTAAAATATTTGATTAGACGTATGACAAAAAAAGCTATTAGCATACTTACACAAAATGAGCAGGTATCACATAAAATGATACCTATTAGAAGATCTATGTTAAACTTATAATTTTCAAGGTTTAGTTTATTTATCATTTGAAACTACAAACAGCAGTGCACAGCAAAGCAAAATTATGTCACTTTGCCTTTTTAAGAGTAAAGAAATAACCAGAATAAACAAGAAGAACTTTCAGAATACCACAAGTAAACAAGAGAATGACCCCTCTACTGCATAGATATGTCTGTTTTATTGCACTGTATTAACAGACTAATCATTATGTAAGGGGCTAAAGGCCCCCTTGTGGGATCAAACTTCTGCATGAGTGTGGTGTCCTTGATAATGTTGGTAGACCTGTTTTGTCAGTAACTCCTGTAGACTTTCAATATGGGAGGAACAGATAGCACAATGATTTTCTCAGCTGCTTTGACGTTTCACTACAGGGAGATCTGGTCTGAGGCAATACTATCCTTATACAAGACAGAGACTCAGGTGATCAACACACTGCTTGTGCTGCCTCTTTACAGTGGTGAGGCAGAAAAGGGGAGGTGAACGCTTCTTATGAGTAGTCGGAAGAGACATCGCGTCTGTCCGCTGAGGACTAAACAGAAAGTGTGCTGGGGCCAGAAGTGATTATTTGTTATCTGCACTCATGGGAATGTTGTGCTCCTGTCGAGTCATTGACAGAAAGGTGGAACTGGGTGGCATGACATGACTTTCCTGAAGTTGACAACGATCTCTGCTGTTTTACTGAGATTCAGGGTCAGGCCTAAGGAGCTTCACTATCTGCTGCAGAAGTGGTTTCAAAGGTAGTGCAGTGAGTGACATGTTCCAGGAAAAGAATCAGTGTCAATTAATGTCTAATCTTAATGAGAAAGTCATGCATTTAATTAGTCTCATTTCTCAAACAGTTAATTGTTGCATACTGTAGCAATTCATTTAACAAAAGGAAGAAAAAAGAACAACTTCTGATAGTGCTGATAGTAAACATGTGACTATGTCAAATTAGTAGTGAATGTGTCCCCACAACACTAAATGTTATTATCAAATGAAATAAAGCTGCCAAGAATTACAAAATCCAACAGTGCAAATGAACATGATAAAATCTTTGATCCTAGCTGGGATTTGAAAATAAAGCAGAGCAGGAATAAATTCCAATAACGAAGAAGACAAGGAAGAAGGAAATCATTAAAGATTTAATAACAGAGATCACTCAATTTTTTGGAAGAAGAATGAAAGGCAGCAATGCACAGAATTCACTCAAGCTCCAATCCAAAGCATACAATCATTTAACTTAAAATCATCTATCGAGCATATCTGTCTTGTTTAAAATTGTCCAAAATGTTCCAAGGGCAAGATCCAATCTGTGAACGTTGCAATCAAGTTCCAAACTCATTGGGTTATATTTTAGGGATGCACCAAATTAACATCATTCTGGGCCAAAATCTTTAAATGCCTTTCAGAGAGCATGGGTGTCACAATCTCTTCTAATACACTAAACAGCTCTTTGGTGTGGAGAAGGACAGACAAACTGGAGGATTTGTACAAACCTTTTTTAAAACCTGGCAGGATCTAATCAATAACATTTTAGAATATACATTCAAATTGAGAAAGCGATTATTTTCAACTTTTCATTCTATTTATTTACTTATTTTTCTAGTATTAAAGTTTCACTATGTTGGCCTACCTCTCTTGTTCGTGGGAGGGGGTTCTTGGGGGTTCTTGACTTGAACCTAGTCTTATAAAATTTTAATTAATAAATTCAATAAAATGTTTTAAAAAATAAACAACAGTTCATTTTGAAAGGAAGATCACTTACCATTTGTGCAAGTTTAACTCTACCATCAGGAAATACGAGAGTGTTTGCATTGCTCCCCAAGTCCACCACCGAATCTTTATTCATTCCTGGTTCGACAAAAACAAATCGTTCTTCCGCAGTCTGATACTGATGGCTAAGAAAAAGCGAGTCACTCACTTCTGCGTAGTTGACGTCGCCTAAATAGTTTTTATGTAAAAATTTGCGATGTGCTCTGTGACATTGGAAAGCAATTAAAGCGATGATAGTAAAGATGAATAAACAGGACACTGAGCTCAAAAGGATAATCAAGTAAAATGTCATATTATTGTCTTGTTCATCTTCTCTTGGGCTATATTTAACTTCAGACAACGCATGCGCTTCGGTATTTTCAGCAGCCGTCACGATTACTGTTGCTGAAGCAGAGAAAGAAACGCTTCCGCTGTCTTTAACCAATATAGTGATCTTCTGTACAGTGACATCAGACTCAGTTATTGCTCGACGAGTCCTAACATCTCCGGTATGTCGCCCCACACTGAAAAGTGAGGAATCGGTAGCCTCCTCCATAGAAAAAGAAAGCCAGGCGTTATATCCCACATCGGCATCATAGGCTCGGATCCTTGTGATTAAATAGCCCGCTTTTACGTTTCTTGGAATAGTCTCTTGCACAAGTGCCGTTCCATTCAGGGACAAAGGAAACACGACCACTGGGGGATTGTCATTTTCATCCAAAATAAAAACGTTAACAGTCACATTGCTGCTGAGTGAAGGCATTCCGGAGTCTTTAGCAACAACCATAAAAGTGAAACTTTTCAGTTCCTCGAAGTTAAAGGTTGTGAAACTAAACACTTGTCCATTATTAGAATTGACACTCAGAAAAGGCACCACGGACTTGTCCACTGCTTCACTTTCCCGCAGATAGTAAGTGATAAGAGCATTCTCATTCGTGTCCTCATCTACTGCACTAACTGACAAAATCGAGGCTCCTGGGGTGTTATTTTCCATGATATAGAAAACATAAGGGTTTTGTAAAAATCTAGGATTGTTATCATTTACATCTAATAAGTTAACAACAACAGTTTTATAAGACGACAAAGAAGGATTTCCGAAATCCCTCGCAGTAATTGTTATGTTATACTGAGGTGCAGACTCCCGGTCCAAATATGATTTTGTTACCAAAGAAAACAGATTTTCTCGAAATGACTGTTTCAACTCAAAAGGCAAGTTATCAGAGCAGGCGCATGCTATTTTAGAGTTTACACCAGAATCAAAATCCGTAATACTGATGAGTCCAACTACTGTACCTGGTTTTACATCTTCTGTTACAGAACTAGTTAGTGATGTTATTTCTATGACCGGTGCGTTATCGTTCATGTCTTTAATTTTAATTAACGCAGTGCACTGACTGCTCATTGGTATAAGTCCTCTATCTGTAGCTTTTACTTCAATCTCATAAAGTTCTTTCTCTTCGAAATCTACCACACCTTTAACTCTTATTTCACCAGTATAAGCATCCAACTCAAACAATTCCTCTACTATATTTTGATCAGATTTTTCAAAAGAATAAAAAATCTCCCCATTACTGCCTTCGTCCATATCTGAAGCGTTTATCTGTATGACAAGTGTCCCTACAGGAACATTTTCCTCCAGTGTTACTGAGTACATTTCTTCTGTAAAAACAGGAGCATTGTCATTGAAATCTGCGACCATTACAGTAATATTCATGTTTCCAGATCGTGACGGGTTCCCTCCATCAATGGCCGTTAACAAAAAATTGTATTTTGCTTTGAGCTCTCTGTCCAAAGTTTTTTGTAAAACTAAAACTGGGATTTTATTTCTTTTACTGCCTTCTTTTACCTGAAGAACGAAATGGTCGTTTTGAGTCAACTGATAGGATTTTAAGGAATTCAACCAAAATCGGGATCAACGGCCCCCTCTAATGTGAATCGTGAGCCGACTGGAGTGGATTCTGAAATTTCCAGGCTTTTGTTCTTGTCGGGAAAGGCAGGTGAATTATCGTTTACATCTGTAATTTCAATTTCAGCTTCATGTATTTCCAAAGGGTTTTCTATAATAATCTTAACGTTTAGGAAGCAAGGTTTGTCCCTATCGCATAACATTTCTCTGTCAATTACATTATTTACAAACAGGACTCCGGTTTTGTGATTTACCTGCAGCAGCTGCTCTTTCAATCCAGAAATGACTCGAAATCCTCGGCCTTCAATATTTTTAATATCCAGTCCCAAATCCTTTACAATGTTCCCGATAATCGTCCCTGATGCTGACTCCTCCGGAACAGAATAACGAAGATAGGCAAATGAGTATTTCCAAAAGCAGGAAACGAGTGCCGAAAGAATCACCGCTTGTTTGAAGACACGCAATCCCCTCATTGTTAGCATATTAAATAAAACAAAACAGCTTTTCGATGCACGTAGTCATTCATGCCACACAGACTCGCAATCTGAAGAATATGATATAAATTCTTCAAAGTAAAGCTTTTCCAGTTATTCAGTAAAGAAAAAAATCATCGCATGTTGTTTTCTTGTACAGATTTCTGGGAGTTATCGACAGAAAATGAGGGAAGGGCGTAATTTTTTTTTTTTTGGTTGGCAATTATTATAAAGCTGGAAGGCAGTGACACCGTGTGCTAAACTGTGGTACTGCAGTTACCTTTTCTGTAATGTTTACTGAATTTAAAATATCTTTTAAAATGTCCAACATTAAAAATAATAATAAAAAATAATAATAATAATAATAATAATAATAACAATAATAATGCATCTATTTCTGAATTTAAATTCCAGTCCAAATATCTGTAGTTTACTGTTTTTTTCTGCCTCTCAGTTTTCTTTGTACGCTTGGTTTCCTCCATCAGAACTTGCTTTACAGGTTGATTGGCACAAATAAAATAGTGAAGTCTGAGTGTAAGTGCTTGTGCAGGTTGTTATGCACTGTGGTAACATTCTTGCCATACAGGGTTGGCTCCTGACCTGGAAAATAAATGTATGAATAAAAAGATGTTTTGCCATTGTTAGCTTGATGTGCATAATGCATTGTCGATAGTGTACTTATTGTGCATCCTGTATGATTTGAGCATCTATGTGGTATTGAACCTACCATTGAAAAAAAAAACAACACACTTTACATCTGCGGTGTTTTAATATCAAAAAAATATATTCGTCTTTCCTTTGATGAAAAGCATTTTCCATTATCCACAATAATTTGCTACAGAGCTGTCTAATATAAATAAATAAATTCCAATTCTACTAACCTTTATTGAAAATGGTAAGTTGCAATTTCAAATACAAAGCTGATTTTTACTCAGTCACACCTTAATGTTTATGGAGAAAATAACCAATCTTTCAAGAAATATGGCTAGAGGTAATAATAATTCTTTACATTTATATAGTGCTTTTCTCACTACCGAAGTGCTTTACACAGTGAGTGGGGAGCCACTTCAACCAGCACTCATGTGCAGCGTTCACCTAAATGATCTGACAGCAGCCATTTTTGAGCCACTTTGCCCACCACATACTAGCTGTCCCTTGAAAGGGTGAGCCGTAGTTAGCCAGTTGGAGACAGGGGATGATTAGGGGGCCAGAATGACCAGTCTGTGGTGGGCAATTTAGCTAGAATAGGTACAAGCAAGGTAGAAGTGCTAACTGATGAAAGCATGAAAGGAAAGAAATAATAGTTTGGCGTGCAATAATATACAATGTGAATTATATTAATCAGTATTATAGGTTGTCTGCGGTGGGCTGGCACCCTGCCCGGGGTTTGTTTCCTGCCTTGCACCCTGTGTTGGCTGGGATTGGCTCCAGCAGACCCCTGTGACCCTGTAGTTAGGATGTAGTGGGTTGGATAATGGATGGATGGATTATAAGTTGTGTTCCTTTTTGATTACATAGAGAGTTTGTTTTATTTGGCATAATTTTTTGACATGAGAGGATTCATAGGCTTATGATGATTTTATGGTAAAATTCCTGGTATTTTTAGGTATATAAATAGTGGCAAGAAATTGTGATGAAAATTAAAGTAAAGGGATTTAAATTAAATAAAATAGGTAAGCTGGTAAACTTTTCAGTAAATGCTCACATTAACATTAATGTCACTTTGGAAATGGTTTAAAAAGTAATTCCCATTAATACTCGTAGAATCTGAAATATATTCTTTTTTTCAGAAAAACAGTTTACTTAAACATTCCACATTTTCCAAAGTGGTTAGGATTAGAGCTTCTCAATAAAGTTATATTTCCTTATGTTGTACTTGAAGTGCAATAATCAAGTATGCAGTGCTGGTGTTTATAATTATTTAAGCATTTGCTGTCTGAGGGCACACAAACTCTATTAATATTAGTGGGCTGAATTGGTAAGCATCTGAGAACAGATAGCGCTGGTTCTGTTATGGAAACAAACAGTTTACTTGGATGTACCTTTCAAATAATGTATAATAATTGAAATATATTTTACTTACATTTGTATTTGTCTCAAAATGATTACAATTAATTAAATGCTAAAATGGACAATCCACATAAAGTAAAAGCAATACTGCATTGTTTAAACAAAGTTTAAAAAGTTATATTTTTCAGAAAAAGAAAAACACTGGCAGCCGTGGTTGCCAGAATTTTACAATAAAAACATGGTGACAGTATATTTAGGTTTACAGTATAACTTTTTGAAGCTGTGTATTATACAGTAAATACCTTTTGATAATTTGGAGAACATTAAAATAGAAATGAAGATTTAACAGTGAATGGATATTCTAAAATGTTGTCAATCATTAAACTATCAAAAATGCTGTCAGAAGGTCACCGTTTGCTTTAGTGAAGTAACAACAATCAATGAGAAACTTGGTATGCCATTTAATTTTATACATTGAAAAGAGTTCAACGATCAATAAAGTTACAGCATGTTGTGTGATGGATAAGAAAAGTTTGCTTTTGTGATGTATGGTGTGCCACAGGTTTGCCATTTTATCGAAAACAACCCACCATAAATCAGCTTCCAAAACCTCAGAAAATCTTTAAAACTTGGGAGAAAAAGTTCTGTTTAGGTTTTTGTCCACACTGTGCAAAGGTGTGCAGTTCACCAAGAAAAATATAGTTAAAGGTTGCATTCCCTTATGCAGATATTGTAACTGTGTAAAAATGTACAATTTTTTGCCATGAAACAAAACCTAGAAAATATGGATGTTCTGAAAAATGGAATCTTATATGGAAACCATACAATCAATCAATCAACATTTATTTATATAGCACATATTCATACAAAAAAATGTAGCTCAAAGTGCTTTACAAAATGAATAGAAAAATAGAAGACATAATAAAAGATAAACATAAGTCAACATTAATTAACATAGAATAAGAGTAAGGTCCGATGGCCAGGGTGGACAGAAAAAACAAAAAAATCTCCAAAGGCTGGAGAAAAAATAAAATCTGTAGGGGTTCCAGACCAAGAGACCGCCCAGTCCCCTCTGGGCAATCTACCTAACATAAGTCAAACAGTCCTCTTTGTATTTAGGGTTTTCATGGAAGGACCTGATGATGATAGTCACGTAGACTTCTGGCTTTCAGTCCATCAATGTTGGTATCTTACATTACCTCAAGTGCACATTAATTAAAGGCAGTACTGAAGAAACAGCTACATAATGCTAATAGTTATGATGATTTTGTCTTAACTTGATATAAAGTAGCTGTTTAAAGTTACAGAATATAAATCATTGGTCATCACATGACAGTGGATTAGAGCACATCGGACAGAGTCAACAATCAGCAACTCTTCTTTAAACAGCCTGTTATAGTAAAATGGAAGATATGATATGATTTCCTTCCATTCCCATTTTTATCACAGAAATAGAATATATTTCTTATGGATTATCAATGTAAAAATATTGTATTTGTCTCTACATTTCATTTTGGTGCTTCAGTGTTGCTATACCATTTTACAGTTTTTAGCCATCGCTATTTAACAGTTTTACACTGTAAAATGAATGACCATTTCTTATAATGTGAAAAATTAAAAATGTATGCTACTCCGCAAGTCAAAATTAAATCCCAAAAATGAAGCAAGGCTCCCACAGCTAAAGTAAAGTTACCAGTTCTGTAGAAATGTAATGTAGCTCTCTGACTAATAAAAATCACTTGTCGATGAGAATTAATTATTCTCTAATAAATTCCCAGTCAGTGCATGAGGACATACTGTACATGTTGTTAAAACTGGTTAAAAGACACTAAGGTTGCGGGTTCACACTGCTATCTGCATGTTTTCTTTAAAAACGCAAATGTTGGTCTCCACATTCATCTTTCATTCACACTACCTTAAAATTTGTCACCTCTGAAAATGGAGCCTTTTGAAAATGTTCTCCAGATCTGTAGAATTTTGAAAATGCTGGATCGGCATAGTGATGTGGATGAGTCGAAAGGAAGACTTGTAAAATGCAGACTCTAAGAACACTTGGATTTGTTTCTGCTTATTAAGCAACTCTTCCCTAATTGTGTCCTGCTCATTACAATACCTCATTTTCTGACTGGCTAAAACATAAAAGGTATTTTTTAGGGAGGAAACCCATATTCCAAAATGGTGGTCATAGATGACTTGCTTTCCAAGGTACTTGTTACCTTTATGTATCTAATGCTGTATACTTGTGCAAAAGGCAAACAATGTATATTGTACGCTGCTTCAGTTTTCAGATTTCAGTAAATCCTGTGGCTGCTGGCATTATCATCCCTTTAAGAATGTGTCTGCTGATTCACGCCTGTACAGCACATGTGGACATTTACGTCATAAAAGTTTTCATTCATGTTAATGTGGAAGAACATACTTTTGTTAATAATGCAAAAATTCTAACGTGAACAGGTACCATTATCAAAACACAATTTTTAAATGAAAAGATATGAGGGATATCCAGAAAAAAAGGTTACAAGTGCCCTGGAGGGTGCAGGGAATTTTTTTTTCGAAGGTTGGCACACCTGTGTGTAGGGGGGTCCTAACGGTCAAAATAAGCCCAGGACCGCGTCAGTCAGTTGTGAAATGTCATCACAGCAAGTGAGTTCGTTAACCTCTGCTGAGGCCGTTTGCTCCACCTACCGCCGATGCGAGATTCGTTCGGTCATCAAGTTCCTCACTTTGCGTCGCGAATCCGCGGCCGAGATCCATTGTCAGCTTGTGGAAAATTATGGACCTGAGGTAATGTCACGTCAGCATGTTTACAAGTGGGTTAGGTCGTTCAAAGAAGGTCGCACTGACACTCATGACGAAGAAAGGAGTGGGAGGCCGTCTCTCGTTTCAGAACAGCTTCTGCAGCAAGTTGATGAAAAAATTTGCAGTGATCATCGTGTGATGATTGACACCCTTCATGAAATGTTCCCACACATCTCACGAAGTCTCATGGGTGAAATTGCCTCAGAAAAACTTGGTTACAGGAAGCTTGACTCCAGAACATCGCCAAAATCGCGTTTTGGCTGCACGTGAATTTCTTCAGCGTTATGAAATCGAGGGTGAGGCATTCCTTGACTCTATTGTGACTGGAGACGAAACTTGGATATGTCACTATACTCCTGAGTCCAAAAGACAGTCCCAACAATGGCGCCATACCCATTCCCCATCAGCCAGTTCAGTTTTCAGAGTGGAAGATTATGGCATCTGTCTTTTGGGACAGAAAAGGGGTTTTGTTGGTGGATTTCATGGCCAAAGGGACCACCTTCAATGCTGAAACATATTGTGAGACCCTAAAAAATTGAAAAAAAAGATTAAAGACAAAAGGAGGGGAATGCTGACTCGTGGTGTGTCCCTCCTTCACGACAACGCCAGACCCCATACTGCTCGTGTGACTCAGGACCTGCTTGTGTCCTTTGGATCGGATATTGTTACCCACCCACCCATCCTATTCCCCGGACCTTGCGCCCTCAGATTTTCACCTTTTCACCAAACTGAAAGAATTCTTGGGTGGGAAACGTTTTTCCAACGATGAGGAGATGAAGGAGACAGTGGAGAAGTGGCTTTTGGAGGTGGAGCGGAGCGTATTCGATGAGGGTATAAAAAAGCTGGTGCCCAGGCTGAAGACGTGCATCGAAGTTGACGGCGATTATGTTGAGAAATAAACACATATTTTGGAACATACCCTGTAAATTTGGTTGAAATATATTCATTTTTCGATTTTTAACAGCTGTTGTAACCTTTTTTTCTGGATATCCCTCGTACTAGTATTGATGTATCCAGAAATTGAGTTTCTTCAAAGAAACACAATTATAGACAATAGTTTTGATGAGCTCTCTTCACTTTTCTGATGTGAGTAAAGCTAGAATATCAAAACAAAACAAAACAAGTCATCTTGAACATTTATCTTCTTATGTTTTTGAGGTGATTCACGCATACAAATGTGGCAAAAGGAAATTGTGAACCTGGAACAACATTGTGTTTTCTGCTAAAGTCTCAACTGTAAGTTTTGACATCATACACTCTCATTTGTTATGTAATCATAAAGTAATATTCTGTTTTCTGTAAGTTTTGGGTAATATTTTATCAGATGGATACACTTTTATGAGACGTAGTGGTACTTTTAATAGATATGCCAAGATAAAATTAAAATTAAAATAAATAAAATTAAATACAATCAGCAAATGTGAACAATGGCAAAAACCATGCATAATTTTAAAGTGTGAATCAATAAGCAAGCACTTTAATATCCATTAATATGAGTAAAGAAAAAAGCAGATAAAGTAAAAAAAAAATATAGCTATGTGTCAAAAACAAAATAATTGAAGTACAAAGATCAGGTGCAAAGTGCTGTCATTTATGTTTAAGTATTTGGTCTCTGAGGACACAAACATTTCATTTATCATTAGTGGTCTAAATTAGTAAGCATCTGAGACTCATAAGATCAGATAGCACTATAAAAACAGTTTTGCTTGAATAATGTTTAATAATAGAAAAGCATTTTCCTACATTTGTTGTTGTCTCAGAATGGTTATATTTAAATAAATGAAAGCTACAATATTCTGCATAAATTAATGGCAATACTAAAAAATTATGAATGTATGCCATCCCATAATTGAAAATTAAACCCCAAAAATGAAGCAAGGCTGCCACTGCTAAAGTAAAGTTACCACATCTTCAGAAATGTAATGTAGCTCTATGGGAAATGTTCACTGAGCAACATGAATCACTTGTCAATGAGAATCAGTTATTTCTTAAGAAATTTCCAGTCAGTGCATGAAGACTTGCATGGTGTTGAAATTTGTTTAATGACACTAACATTATGTTCATGCCACTATTTTATTTTTTAAAAAGACAAATGTTGGTGTCCATTTTCATCTTTCATCCGCACTACTTTAGTTTTGTTCACCCCTGAAAATGGAACCTTCAGAAAAAGCTCTCCATATCCATAATCTTTTGAAATCACTGGCTCAGTGCTATAATGTGGACAGGTGAAAATGAAGAATTCTCAAACACAGACTCCAATTGCACTTGGATTTGTTTGTAGTTATTAAGCAGGCCTTCTCTATTCGCAGCCTGTGCAATGTCTCATTCCCTGTTAAGTCCACTTTTCATGGAAGAAAACCATTTTCCAAAATAGTGAACAAAGATGAGTTGCTCTCCAAGGTACTAGTTACCTGTATGTATGTAATGCTGTATACATGAGCAAAAGGCAAACAATATATAAGCTGCTTCAGTTTTCAGATTACAGTAAATCCTGTGGCTGTTGGCATTATCATCCCTTTAAGAATTTGTGTGCTTATTTATGCCTATATAGCATATGTGGACATTTACATCATATAAGTTTTCATTCATGTTAATGTCGAAGAACATACTTTTGTTAATAATGTAAAAATTCTAACGTGAACAGATACCATTATCAAAACACAATTTTTAAATGAAAACATATTAGTATGGATGTAGCCAGAAATTGAGTTTCTTCAAAGAAAACACAATTATAGACAATAGTTGTGATGAGCTTTCTTCACTTTTCTGATATGAGTAAAGCTAGAATATCAAAACAAAACAAGTCATCTTGGATATTTATCTTCTTGTGTTTTTGAGGTGATTTATGCATACAAATGAGGCAAAAGGAAATTGTGAACCTGGAACAACATTGTGTTTTGTGCTCATACCTTTAAACTGTAAGTTTTGACATCATACACTCTCATATGTTATGTAATCATCAGGTAATATTCTGTGTGTGGTAAACAATGAACCATTGAAAACTAGTCACATTACTATCATAAGTTTTGGGAAATATTTTATCAGATTGATACATTTTTATGAGACGGAGTGGTACTTTTAGTAGATATGCCAAGATAAAATAAAAATTAAAATAAATAATATTAAATACAATCAGCAAATGTGAACAATGGCAAAAACCATGCATAATTTTAAAGTGTGAATCAATAAGCAAGCACTTTAATATCCATTAATGTGAGTAAAGAACAAAACAGATAAAGTAAAAAATTATAGCCATGTGTCAAAAACATAATAATTGAATCTCTAATGTAAATTTCACAGCTTATTTTTACATCCAAACAGTGAAATAACAGATATGCTCTTAACAATAATTGTTCTAAAAGGGTACTTTAGTGGGTTGTGTGGTTCCTCTGTGAACAATTGCTTGACAAGGAACCATGCAATTCGGGGGAACATTCTTTCCAAAAAAATAATTGTTTCTTTGGGCTTTGAAAAGGTTCCTCATACTTGGTTAAAAGAAAAATATTTTATATATAGTAGGCCACCTAGCAGGATACAGACATCAAGAAAACCTGAGCTTGGTCAGTGTTAGTGTAAGCAGTAAGAGTCACTTTACATCAGTAACCCCTTAATATTTTACAAATCTATTATCATCTATTCATGTTATTTACATTGCCTGATATGAATCGCAATAAATAAAAGTTCTTTATGGAAACCTAATGAGGTTTGTTCTTTTTGTGAAACAACAATGCCTTCATGATATCATCAGTTTGAATAACTACTCTTTAATTTTAAGACTTGAAGACCTGAATATCATTTTAAGTAAAAAAAAAAAAATGCTCAAGACTTAAATAGAATCCAGTGATCAAACAGAATATTTATAAAATTTTAATAAACAAATACATAATCAATTAAAGCAAGTGGAGGATTTATTAATCAATACTTTGAAATGTTTGATGGACATTTAACACAACTAACGAGCCAGTACACTGACTTATTGGTTAGTGATGTTGCAAAATCGCTGGAAGAAATTTAATTGAGATTTCTAGCCTACATGTTTCTCCATAAAATAAACAATTATGTATTCTTGCTATTTGGTGACTTTAAGTCTGCTTGTTATAAATTAGTGTGGGCGTGAGAGTAAATATGATTTGTAAAAGACTTGTGTCCTGCTGTACATCAAAACGAACAAGAAAAGGCACTAAATAAATAAGACCTGGACATGTATATAAGATAGCTTGAAGATATTACATTTTATTGGTAACACATAAATAATTCATATCCTCAAAAGCTAGCAAAGCTCAAAGTTTCACAAATGCACTTTTGTGATGAAACAGGAAGCCATTCATGTATTCTAAGTACCAAGATTCACTTTAAAATGCATTATTCTGTAATTTTCCCATAGAAGCAAGGCAAAGTGTATCATTTCAGTACCCTGTGCACTTGCTTCAAATTAAATAATATAAGTTACATAGGAATATTTTATATTAGGAAGCTTATGTCAGCTAAAATCAGACTAGAACCCAGAGTGAACATCAAATTTCACAGCCTTGTTCAAAATATTAGTGAATATATTTAACACGTAATAATCATTTTCAGGGTGGCACGGTGGTGCAGGGTTCACTTCCCGGGTCCTCCCTGCGTGGAGTTTGCATGTTCTCCCCGTGTCTGCGTGGGTTTCCTCCAGGCACTCCGGTTGCCTCCCACAGTCCAAAGACATGCCAGTTAGGTGGATTGGCGATTCTAAATTGGCCCTAGTGTGTGCTTGGTGTGGGGGTGTGTTTGTGTGTGTCCTGTGGTGGGTTGGTACCCTGCCCTGGATTGGTTCCTGCCTTGTGCCCTGTGTTGGCTGGGATTGGCTCCAGCAGACCCTCCATGATCCTGTGTTCGGATTCAGCGGTTATTCATGATGGATGGATAATCATTTTCAATCAGTGTTTTAAACCTGGGAAGTGGAATTATGGAACATCACCTATCAAGTGAAGCACCAATCAGTTGCTTTAATATGTGGGAAGTAATGTGAAAGATAACAAGGAAATTTAACTTTACAATATTGAGTTGATAAGATAAAATCTTAATTCTTTAATTAGAATGGTTTTAACTAAAAGTATCATTGACTGCAGGTTGTTAAAAAAAATATTTATCAAAAATGCATTTCTTAATACTTAAAGATGGCATTAAAAATTTATTGTATATCACTTTCACATTTCTAATATGTTGAGTGCCGAATATCACCATGTGGCAAAATTCACTCAAGGGTGAAATACATCTAAAGATTAGTTTCATATCAAAGTCCCATTAAGTACATGCAAAAAATTAACAATGTAAATTTTTGTAAAAATTTTGATTTGAAAGTCAAAATTTTTAAATCAACCCATTTAAATGAATATGCACTTAAATTTAGGAGGCAGATTCTCTCCCTTTTTTTATTGTATTTATTTTGATTCATTTATTTATTTGCATATTTTTACTATTATTAAAGATTTACGCTGTTGGCTAACCCTCTTTCTCATAGGTGGGGGATGATTTGTTAAGAACCAGGTTTTGTTAAACTTGACTTGCGTGTATGGAATGGTATTTAATTTTAATAAAATGTTAAAAAAAAACTAAAAGGGGCAAATTAGATTACTTTCTTTCTAACAAATTGATAGCAAAAATACGTTCATATATACATTTATAAGATAAAATCAGATACAAGAAAAATAAATCAATATTTAAATAATTGTAAAACTGCACTGTATCTGAAGTATACAAGTTTGTAAAGTGCGGCTTAATTTAAATTTTAAGTTTGTATATTGGAACGTGAACGATGGCTTGGTTTCTTGTTTCAAACAACTGTAATGCTGGACAGCTCCCGCGAACGGGAATCACGTGACTATCTTTTAGCTGGCGTGAAACAAGCAAGGAAACTGAAAGCCTGAAGCATCGGACTGCTGAGAAGGAACAAAGGAAGGCAATAAACTGAAAACTGGGGTGCATATGTTAGTACTACTGGGAGTTATATTTAGAAGCTGACTGTTGCAATTTTATACAGTGCTACTCTTTTTATCCTTTCGTATTTTTCGCTTGCTTTTAAAGAAGAGGAAGGTCTTAATTTCTGTTAAAGCTTGCCCCATTATTTTCAAAATTCAAACCAATAATCTTTAAAGGCCCAGAACATGCATAATAACTTCATGAAATTGCCCTCTACACCAATAATTATGACTCGTTTTAAAATAATTTGCCTAAGTTTAGTATGTTTATCGTTATAGAAAGAATTGTGAAGTTTAAATAGAGAAAATCTGCCTGTAGCCAATCTACTTCTACTAATGCATGTAGTCTATCTATACAAAGAGCACTAAAGTGATGATGAAGCAATGCATTTCAACATGAATCTTTTCATGAATCATTTCTTTAAAATGAAGGTTGTATCACATTTAATAACTTCCAATTGCTTGGTTTTCATTGGAGATGCTGTATTACTCTTTTTGGATGCCATATGTTAAGTATCAAACACAAACACATCAGAGATATGCTAAACATAATAATATATATCTACATAAATTACTTTTTGTAATAAAGAAAGAAAGCAAGCTACATGAATGTGCATTTAAAGATTGATAATACTTAGTAACTCATTACAATTGTTCATGTACTGTATATCAAAACTGTCATTTTTCCATATACCACTCACCACAGGATGGTACATTTTGTGTTTCGCTCCCTTGGTTGCCAGAAAGATGGAATGCCCACATATAAATCAAATAAATGGACATGTCATTCCTCATCAAAGGAGCTAATTTCTATTAATTCTAAGCCATTGTGATTGATCAAAATATTTGAAACTGAGCTTACATATTGTAACTGGAAATGAAAAATAACCATTTATTAAATATTCTTAGAAGCAAATTCTAATCTAATTAATTAATTAATTATTAATAAAGTCTCTACTGATGTATGGTGGGTGGGAAGTAATGAGTGACAAGTGATGAGAGATGAATGATGAGTGACTTTTGACAAATTTTTCAAAAATGAAGAAAATCCAGTAGTAGATTGAAATAAACAGCATAATTACTATGAACAGTTCCATACCCGTTTCTGAACTTCATTTAATAGTTGCAGGCAGAGTTGAACAGTTGTCAAATAACTTGACGAAACATCAAAACCTAAGTTTAATTATAGTACTGTACAGAAAAGAAACAGAATTCATCACAGAAAATCATAAAATAAATCATATTTTCAGATTTATAATAATGCCCCTTTTGTTTAGATATTTTGGGTGTCTAAACTTGACCAAATGACATGAACATTCTGCATTAAGTGATGCAAGATGGAAGAAAATGCTATTTTAAATATTATATTTAAGCACACAAATGTTTTCCTTACACAGAGTTTTAAAAAATTAACAATGCTGATTAGCCACTGCCTTGGGATTTTCTAATTATACTGACAGCAAAGAATCAACAAGATAAGTAATCTTAAACAACAGTGAAGTTACAACAAGCTGAATTGCCTAAAATGTGCTTTACAAATATTAAAATTTCTTATGGTTTAAAATCCACTAAAAATGACCAATGTTAAAAGTTCAGTTGAATACATTTTAAAGAATTTGAATAGACTTATAAAAAAAGCTATTAGCATAGTCACACAAAATGAGTAGGTATCACATAAAATGATAACTATTAGATGTTCTATGTTAAACTTATGATTTTCAAGGTTTAGCTTATTTATCGTTTGAAACTACAGACAGCAGTGCACAGCAAAGCAAAATTATGTCACTTTGCCTTTTTAAGAGTAAAGAAACAACCAGAATAAACAAGAAGAACTTTCAGAATAACAAAAGTAAAAAGAGAATGACCTCTCTACTGCACAGATATGTCTGTTTTATTGCACTGTATTAACAGACTAATCATTATGTAAGGGGCTAAAGGCCCCCTTGTGGGATTAAACTTCTGCATGAGTGTGGTGTCCTTGATAATGTTGATAGACCTGTTTTGGCAGTAACTCCTGTAGACTTTCAATATGGGAGGAACAGATGGCACAATGATTTTCTCAGCTGCTCTGACATTTCACTACAGGACAATCTGGTCTGAAGCAATACTATCCGTATACAAGACAGAGACTCAGGTGATCAACACACTGTTTGTGCTGCCTCTTTACAGTGGTGAGGCAGAAAAGGGGAGGTGAACGCTTCTTATGAGCAGTCAGAAGAGACATCACGTCTGTCCGCTGAGGACTAACCAGAAAGTGTGCTGGGGCCAGAAGTGATTATTTGTTATCTGCACTCATGGGAATGTTGTGCTACTGTTGAGTCATTGACAGAAAGGTGGAACTGGGTGGCATGGTATGACTTTCCTGCAGTTGACAGTGATCTCTGCTGTTTTACTGAGATTCAGGGTCAGGCCTAAGGAGCTTCAGTCTGTCTGCTGCAGAAGTGGTTTCAAAAATGATGCAGTGGGTGACATGCTCCAAGAAAAGAATCAATGTCAATTCATGTCTAATCTTAATGAGAAAGTCATGCCTTTAATTTGTCTCATTTCAGTTAATTGTTGCATACAGTAGCAATTCATTTAACAAAAGGAAGAAAAAAAGAACAACTTCTGATAGTGCTGAAAGTAAAGGCATGGCAAAGCCAAATTAGTAGTGAATGTGTCCCCACAACACTAAACGTTATTAAAAAAAAAAAAAAACAATACTTTATCAAATGAAAGTAAGCTTCCAAGAATTACAAAATCCAACAGTGCAACTGAAAATGGCAAAAGCTTTTATCCTATCTAGGATTTGTAAATAAAGCAGAGCAGGAATAAATTCCAATAACGAAGAAGACAAGGAAGACGGAAATTATTAAAGATTAAACAACAGAAATCCCAGAGTACATTGGGAAAAGATTTTCTCACTCAATTTTTCGGAACAGGAATGGACGCCAGCAATGCACAGAATTCACTCTACAGCTCCATGTGCACAAAGCATACAATCATTTAATTAAAATAATCAATTGAGCTAATCTGTCTCATTTAAAATTGTCCAAAATGTTCCAAGGGAAAGATCCAATCTGTGAACGTTCCAATCAAGTTCCAACCTCATTGGATCATGTTTTAGGGGTGCACCAAATGAACATCATTCTGGACCAAAATCTTTAAATGCCTTTCAGAGAGCATGGGTGTCACAATCTCTTCTAATACACTAAATAGCTCTTTGGTGTACTTCCAGACAGGCTTAAAGTGCAGAAGGACACACATACAAACTGGAATTGCCATTACTTAACTATTGGCATGTATACTTATCTTGCTAAACTGGAAAAATCCTAACTCGCCTCTTTTCAGTCAATGGGTAACTGATGTTATATACTACTGGAAATTGGAAACATTAAATATTCACTTAGAAGTTCTGTGCAAAACGTTTTAAAATCTAGCAGGATCTAATCAATAACATTTTAGAATAAGCATTTAAATTGAGGAAGCGGATTCTTTTCACCTTTTCATTCTATTTATTTATTTACTTATTTTTTCTACCATTAAAGTTTCAATGTGTTGGCCTAGCTCTCTTTCTCGTGGGTGTGGGTTGTCTTGACTTGAAACTAGTCATGTAAAATTTTACTTAATAAATTCAATAAAATGTTTTAAAATATATACAACAGTTCATGTTGAAAGAAAGATCACTTACCATGTGAGCAATTTTAACTCTACCATCAGGAAATTCGAGAGTGTTTGCATTGTTCCCCAAGTCCACCACCGAATCTTTATTCATTGCTGGTTCGACAAAAACAAATCGTTTTTCCGCAGTCTGATACTGATGGCTATGAAAAAGCGAGTCACTCACTTCTGCGTAGTTGACGTCACTTAAATAGTTTTTATGTAAAAATTTGCGATGTGCTCGGTGACATTGGAAAGCAATCAAAGCGATGATAGTAAAGATGAATAAACAGGACACAGAGCTCAAAAGGATAACCAAGTAAAATGTCATATTATTGTCTTGTCCTTCTGTGGTGCGACTTTTAACTTCAGACAACGCATGCGCTTCGGTATTTTCAGCAGCCGTTACGATTACTGTTGCAGAAGCAGAGAATGAAACGCTTCCGCTGTCTTTAACCAATATAGTGATCTTCTGTACTGTGACATCAGACTCAGTTATTGCTCTACGAGTCCTAACATCTCCGGTATGTCGTCCCACACTAAAAAGTGAGGAATCGGTAGCCTCCTCCATAGAAAAAGAAAGCCAGGCGTTATATCCCACATCGGCATCATAGGCTCGGATCCTTGTGACTAAATAGCCCGCTTTTACGTTTTTTGGAATAGTCTCTTGCACAACTGCCGTTCCATTCAGGGTCAAAGGAAACACGACCACTGGGGGATTGTCATTTTCATCCAAAATAAAAACGTTAACAGTCACATTGCTGCTGAGTGAAGGCACTCCGGAGTCTTTAGCAACAACCATAAAAGTGAAACTTTTCAGTTCTTCGAAGTTAAAGGTTGTGAAACTAAACACTTGTCCATTATTAGAATTGATACTCAGAAAAGGCACCACGGACTTGTCCACTACTTCACTTTCCCGCAGATAGTAAGTGATAAGAGCATTCTCATTCATGTCCTCATCTACTGCACTAACTGACAAAATCGATGCTCCGGGAGTGTTATTTTCCATGATATAGAAAACATAAGGGTTTTGTAAAAATCTAGGATTGTTATCATTTACATCTAACACGTTAACAACAACAGCTTTATAAGACGACAAAGAAGGATTTCCGAAATCCTTGGCAGTAATTGTTATGTTATACTGAGGTGCAGACTCCCGGTCCAAATATGATTTTGTTACCAAAGAAAACAGATTTTCTCGAAATGACTGTTTCAACTCAAAAGGCAAGTTATCAGAGCAGGCACATGCTATTTTAGAATTTAGACCAGAATCAAAATCCGTAATACTGATGAGTCCAATTACTGTACCTGGTTTTACATCTTCTGTTACAGAACTAGTAAGTGATGTTATTTCTATGACCGGTGCGTTATCGTTCATGTCTTTAATTTTAATTAACGCAGTGCACTGACTGCTCATTGGTATAAATCCTCTATCTGTAGCTTTTACTTCAAACTCATATAATTCGTTCTCTTCGAAATCTATCACACCTTTAACTCTTATTTCACCAGTATAAGAATCCAACTCAAACAATTCCTCAATTATATTTTGATCAGATTTTTCAAAAGAGTAAAAAATCTCCCCATTACTGCCTTCGTCCATATCTGAAGCGTTTATCTGTATAACAACTGTCCCTACAGGAACATTTTCCTCCAGTGTTACAGAGTACATTTCTTCGGTAAAAACCGGAGCATTGTCATTAATATCTGCGACCATTACAGTAATATTAATGTTTCCAGATCGTGACGGGTTCCCTCCATCAAAGGCCGTTAACAAAAAATTGTATTTTGCTTTCAGTTCTCTGTCCAACGTTTTTTGTAAAACTAAAACTGGGATTTTATTTCTTTTACTTCCTTCTTTTACCTGAAGAATGAAATGGTCGTTTTGAGTCAACTGATAGGATTTTAAGGAATTCACCCCAAAATCGGGATCAACGGCCCCTTCTAACGAGAAACGTGAGCCGACTGGAGTCGATTCTGAAATTTCCAGGCTTTTGTTCTTTTCGAGAAAGGCCGGTGAATTATCGTTTATATCTGTTACTTCAATTTCAGCTTCATGTATTTCCAATGGATTTTCTATAATAACCTTAATGTTTAGGAAGCAAGGTTTGTCCCTATCACATAACATTTCTCTGTCGATGATTTCATTTACAAAAAGAACTCCGGTTTTATGATTTACCTGCAGCAGCTGCTCTTTCAATCCAGAAATGACTCGAAATCCTCGTCCTTCAATATTTTTAATATCCAGTCCCAAATCCTTTATAATGTTCCCGATAATCGTCCCTGATGCTGACTCCTCCGGAACAGAATAACGAAGATAGGCAAATGAGTATTTCCAAAAGCAGGAAACGAGTGCTGAAAGAATCACCGTCTGTTTGAAGCCACGCAATCCCCTCATTGTTAGCATATTAAATAAAACAAAACAATTTTCCGACGCACGTAGTCATTCACGCCTCACAGACTCGCGATCTGAAGAATATGATATAAATTCTTCTAAAGTAAAGCATCGTATATTGTTTCCTTTTACAGATTTCTGGGAGATATTGACAGAAAATGAGGGAAGGGCGTATTTTTTTTTTTTGGTTGTCAATTATTATAAAGCTGGAAGGCAGTGACACCGTGTGCTAAAGTGAGGTACTGCATTTACCTTTTCTATCATGTTTACATGTACTGAATTGAAAAGGTCTATTCATAAAGTAAAGGTAAACAACAACAATAACAACAACAACAACAACAACAATAATAATAATAATAATAATAATAATAATAATAATAATAATAATAATGTATCTATTTCTGAATTTAAATTCCAGTCCAAATATCTGTAGTTTACATTTTTTTCTGCCTCTCAATTTTCTTTGGATACTTGGTTTACTCCATCAGAACTTGCTTTACAGGTTGATTGGCACAAATAAAATAGCGAAGTCTGCGTGTAAGTGGATCTGCAGGTTTTTTTGCATTGTGATAGCATTCATGCCATATAGGGTTGGTTCCTTTCTTGTGCTCAGTTACCTTTAGAATAGATTTGAGAGTCTAGTCCCTGGTCGTACAGTATATTGAAACATGATGATTTGGAAAGCATTTGTATGAATAAAAGGATGTTTTGCCATTGTTAGCTTGATGTGCATAATGCGTTGTCGATAGTGTGCTAATTATGCATTCTGTATGATTTGAGCGGCTGTGTGGTATTCATCCTGCCATTAAAAAAAAAAATAAAACACTTAACATCTGCAGTGTTTTAATATCAAAAATATATTTGTCTTTCCTTTGATAAATAGCATCACCCACTATCCACAACAATTTGCTACAGAGTGGTCTAATATAAATAAATCCATCCATCCATTATCCAACCCACTCTACCCTAATTACAGGGTCACAGGGGTCTGCTGGAGCTAATCCCAGCCAACACAGGGTGGAAGGCAGGAAACAAACCCGGGTAGGGTGCGCACACACACACACACACACACACACACCAAGCACACACTAGGGACAATTTAGAATTGCCAATGCACCTAACCTTCATGTCTTTAGACTGTGAGAGGAAACTGGAGTACCCGGTGAAAACCCATGCAGACAAGGAGAGAACATGCAAATGCCACACAGGGAGGACCCGGGAAACGAACCTGGGTCTCCTAACTGCGAGGCAGCAGCACTACTATTGTTCCACGCTAAATAAATAAATTTCAAATCTACTAACCTTTAGTGAAAATGGTAAGTTGTAATTTAAAATACAAAGCTGATTTTTACTCAATCACACCTTAATGTCTATGGGGTAGTAACCTATCTTTCAATAAATATGGTTAGAGATAATAATAATTCTTTACATTTATATAGCGCTTTTCTCACTACCCAAAGTGGTTTACCTAATGAGTGGAGAGTCACCACTAATGTGCAGCATTCACCTCAATGATGTGACAGCAGCCATTTTTGAGCCAGTATACCCACCACGCATTAGATGTTCCATGAAAGGGTAAGCCGTAGTTAGCCAATTAGAGACAAGGAATGATTAGGGGGCCAGAATGACCAGACCGTGGTGGGCAATTTAGCTAGAATAGGTGCAAGCCAGGTAGAAATGCTAACTGATGAAAGTATGAACAGAAAGAAATAATAGTTTGGAGTACAATACTATACAATCTGAATTATATTAATCTTTATTATTGGTTGTGTGCCTTTTTTGATTACATAAAGAGTTTGTTTTAGTTGGCATAATATTTTGACATGAGAGGATTAATAGGCATATGTAGATTTTATGGTAGATTTTCTGGTATTATGTTTAGGTAATTAAAATAAATAGTGGTATGATAATTGTGATGAAAATTAAAATCCAGGGCTTTAAATTAAATAAAATAGGTAAGCTGGTAAACTCTTCAGTGAATGCTCACATCAACATTAATGTCACTTTGGAAATGTTTTACAAAGTAATCCCCATTAATAGAATCTGAAAAATACTTTCTTTTTTTCAAAGCGCATTTTCCAAAGTAGTTAAGGTTGGAGCTTCTCCATAAAGTTACATTTCCTTATGTTGCACTTGAAGTGCAATAAGCAAGTATTCAGTGATGAATTTATACTTATTTAAGCATTTGGTCTCTAAGGGCCCACAAACTCTATGTATTATTAGTGGGCTAAATTGGTATTGATTGATATTTAATTAAATGCTACAACAGACAATTCACAAAAAGTCAAAGTATAACTGCAATGTTTAAAAAAAAGTTATATTTACAGTAAAAAACACTGGCAGCTGTGGTTGTCAGAATCTTAAAAATATGGTTACAATATATTGTATTTAGGGTTACAGTATAAATATTTGAAGTTGTGTATTATACAGTAAATAACTATTGATTATTTGGAGCACATTATAATAGAAATGAAGATTTAACAGTACACTGAAATGTATACTATGAAAAAGTGGTCAATCATTAAACTATCCAAAAAGCTGCAAGAAGAACAGACCCTTATAAAGTTTCCATCCATCCATTACCCAACCTACTATATCCTAACTACAGGGTCACGGGGGTCTGCTGGAGCCAATCACAGCCAACACAGGGCGCAAGGCAGGAAACAAACCCCGGGCAGGGTGCCAGCTCACTGTAGGGCGCGCACACACACACACCCACAAACACACACACACGTACACACAGACCAAGCACACACTAGGGACAATTTAGGATCGCCAATGCACCTAACCTGCATGTCTTTGGACTGTGGGAGGAAACCGGAGGACCCGGAGGAAACCCACGCAGACACGGGAAGAACATGCAAACTCCACGCAGGGAGGACCCGGGAAGCGAACCCAGGTCTCCTAGCTGCGAGGCAGCCATATAAAGTTTGCTTAGGTGAAATAACAACAAATTTATACTACTTAATTTTATACATTGAAAACAGCTCAACGTTCAATGAAGGTACAGCATGTTGTGTGTTGGAGAATAAAAGTTTGCTTTTGTGATGTATGGTGTGCCACAGGTTTGCCAGTTTATTGAAAACAACCCACCATAAATCAGCTTCCAAAACCTCAGAAAATCTTTAAAACATCGCTCTTTAACAGTTTTACACTGTAAAATGAATGGCCGTTTCTTATAATGTGAAAAATTATAAATGAATGCCATTCCACAAGTGAAACTTAAATCCCAAAAATGAAGCCAGGCTCTCCTATCTGTAGTTAAGTTACCTGGGGCCTCATGTATAAACAGTGCATACGCACAAAAATGTTGCATACAAACACTTCCACGCTCAAATTGCGATGTATAAAACCTAAACTTGGCGTAAAGCCATGCACATTTTCATGGTAGCTCCAATCCTGGCATACGCAAGTTCTCCGCTCGGTTTTGCAGACTGGCGGCACCCAGAGTCAAAGCAGTGCTACTGTTCCAGTGTGGTATCCCTTTCCTTTTTAGATCCATATCCCTGACATGGCTTTACAAACACACTGAAATTAACCACATATTGTTTATTAGTTTAATACATCTCATTGTAATTAACCTGTAACAATATAATGGTCCACAGAGTGGTCAAACTATTCTAAATACCATAGCTGCTTTAGCGTTGTTACTCTCGCTGCACCTTCTTCTTCTTTCAGCTGCTCCCGTTAGGGGTTGCCACAGCGGATCATCTTTTTCCATATTACTCTCACTGCACCACTCGGAGTATTTATATCACTGTATCTGAGTGTGAAACACAGCTCAGCAGCTGATTGGAAAGAGAAATATCAGTATACAGCATCAAGCAGACGCTGCCTCAGCCATGCTGTCTATTAAACTGCTCTCATACGACAAACACTTCAGACCCTTTCATCGCGGTTCAGAAACAGTTTCATCCCAAGAACTATAAACGCACTCAATCAGTCCATCAAGTGCTCTTTGTAGAACTGTTAGTACTTATTAGTACAATCACCTCACTGTAAAATTGCACTATAGTTATAATATTACACAACCTGTGCCACTTTAAAAAGCACGTATTTAACTATGATGACAATATCATTTTTAAGATGAAATGCAGCAAAATATGTTTATTATATTATACAAATAAAACTTTAACTTCATTTAAATAATCTATATTGTTAATAATTAAACATGTGAGGACACGGTGCCGCAGCGCTAGCGAGGCGCTCTGTTCACGGATTGTTCCTGCCTCACGCTGTACTCTTGCTGGGGCTGACGCGACACTGGAAGGATAGATGGATAGAATAATTAAACATGTACTACGAAGATATTTCAATGTTCCTTAAAAGTTTTGAAGAATCGGCTTACAGATGGCTTAATGTCTATTACAGAGCTGATTGTGTGACGATTGGGTATTCGGAGAAAGAAAAGGAAGGACAGGAATTGGAGGTTAGTACGTTTGAAAGAGACAGTACTGCTGCAATAATTTATTTCATCGAAGGTCGTGCACGGCAAAGTAAGCATCTTGTGTGAGGCAGGAACAATCACTGTGCCACCGTGTTCTCATGTTTAATAATGTGCTTTAACTCCTATCATCATGAAAATTATATCAAGCATACATCTCAGTATTTTAATTATTCAGAGAGTTGTAATATTATGAATGTAATAGATTCTGTGTCCTGTCGGAGGAAGAGAAAGCCTGTTTAAGAAGCACGTAGTGATTCACACACACAGAGCACATAGAAGATTAAATACAAAACAAAGCATTTAATGCAGCGTTTCTCAACCTTTAAGTATTTGCGACCCGAGTTTTCATAACAGTTTTAATTGCGCCCCCCCTAACATTTTTTTGAAATGTAGATGCATATTTTATTATACTGTACCTACTTAACTTTTATCGACATTTATCGAACTCTATATTTCTTGTTTTAGTATCAGAATGTAGTTTAAGTTAATTTGTTTTGCTTTCAACAGATTTTTTTTCATATTTTTGATTCCTGTTTTCTTTTTTTCACATCTTCGCACCCCCCTTTTTGTTACTTCGCGCCCCACAGGTTGAGAACCACTAATTTAATGTGCTACTTTAGTTGCGGTGGATTTGAGAAACTAGTAATTTAAACAATTTTAAGATTAAGTTTATGATGTTCTACTTTAATGAAAAAATAAACTACATGATTAAAGTTGACATTTCGTGCTCCCACTGTGTGCCTATTTGTTTCTCTGTACCCTAATAAGCTTTCATATTACATTCAGACTGTGGGCTACAACTCGCCTTTTCATGCCGACTTTGATATCTGACAACTTCTTTTTTATTTCGGGCACTGTGCGACTTTGTGAACATGAGCTTTCGAGTTTCTCCGACATGCTATGTCACTCGATCAACTTCCTTTTCTTGTTTATACCACTGTTTAAACCAACAAATAGTATGTTTTTTCTTTCCTCCACTTGGTATTCGCTGAAATTCTTCTATTTCCCCTCGTGCATTTGCCATTGCCTTTTCACAGAACACTCAGCTAAAGGGCTATTAATGTTGATTTGCATATTCAAAGAGGTGTAATTCTGGGAGGAGTTGGGGCGGGACAACAGGCGCGTACACGAGCGTTACTTTTCACGCTGACCGGGATTTATGGAGCAGAAGAACGTGGAAGTTGGCGTTTGCACAGATTTATGCATCTGGATTTTTCTGTGCGTAAGCACATTTCCGCTTTTGTCCGTACGTCATGTTATAGTGTGAATTCTTCACGATATGCATGAGACCCCAGATCTGCAGAAATGTATTGTAGCTCTTTGAGAAATGTTCTCTGACTAATAAGAATCACTTGCCAATAAGAATTAGTTATTCCCTAAGACATTGCCAATCAGTGCATGAGGACATACATGTTGTTGAAATTAGCTAAAACACACTAAGGGTGCGGGACCAAACTGCTCTTTCAAAACACATATGTTGGTCTCCACGTTCATCTTTCATTCACACTTGTCACCCCTGGAAATGGAGCCTTTTGAAAATGTTCTCCAGATCTATATACTTTTGAAAATGCTGGCTCAGTATTGTAATGTGGATGAGTGAAAAGGAAGACTTCTAAAATACAGACTCTAACAACACTTGAATCTGTTTGTGTTTATTAATCAGCCCTTCCCTAATTGTATCCTGATCATTAAAAAAACTCATTTCCTGACTAGTTAAAAAATCACAGGTTATTTTTCAGGAGGGAAAACCATACTTCAAAATGGTAGTCATTGCTGAGTTGCTTTCCAGGGTACTTGTTATTTCATTTTGTGTAGTTTAAATGCTGCATACATTTGCAAAAGACTGCATCAGTTTTCAGACTACAGGAAATTCTGTAGCTGGTGGCATTGCCAACCCTTCAAGAATTATTCTATTGATGTGTGTCTGCCATGAATAGTCAAATGTTTATGTCATGTATAAGTCTTTAGTCGTGCTAGTGTGGAAGAACATATTTTAGTAAATAAAATAAAAAAACCCTAATGTGAACAGATACCATTTTCATTTAAAACACCATTTTTAAATGAAAATGTGTAATTAGACAGAGACTGGTTTAGAAACACAATTATAAGCAATACTTGTGATGAGCTTCCTTCACTTTTCTGATGTGAGTCACAGTAGCATTATAAAACTAAAATATTAATCTTGGATGCTTATCTTCTGATGTGTTTTTCATTTTTTTTTGTGTGTGTGTTTGATTCACAAATAGAAATGTGACAGAAGGAAAGTATGAACCTGGCAGAATATTGCTTTTTATGCTCATACTTTTAAACTCTCAGCTGTAAGCATTGGCATCATACACACTCATATGTTATGTAATCAAAATGTGATATTTTGCTCATAGTAAAAATGAACCATTGAAAAGTAGTCACAATTCTATCATAAGTGTTAAAAAAAAAAAAGTAATCAAATTGATGCGCTTTCGTTAGATGCAGTAATGCTTTCTGAAGATATATCAGCAACAATGAAAAGTTATGCGCAATTGGTAAATATACACAATAGCAAAAACCTTTAATTGTATAGTGTAAATCAATACGCAAGCACTTTAAAGTCCATTTTTGTGACTGAAGGGAAAAAATTATAGAGCAAGAAAAAAATAGCTGTGTCTCAAACACATAATAATTTAATTTCCAACGTAAATCCATTAGAACAACTCAATCTCCTAAAAATAACAGTTAGTGAAGGGAAATATAATGAGTTGTGTGGCTCCTCACCTCACAAAACAATTGCTTGACAAGGAACCACATCAGTCGGGGAAACATTCTTTCCATGAGACATTGCTTTTTGGGGTTTTGAAAAGGTTCCTAATATGTGGACAAAACAGAAAGACCTAATGTACAGTAGCCTATATAACATGGTACTGACAGATCAAGAAAACCTCAACTTGTTCTGTCCTATAACACAGGGTAAGCACCAAGACTCACTTAAAATAAGGAACACTTTGGTATTTTACAAATCTGTTATCATATATTTGTGTTACTTACAGTGTTTGTTATGAATCTAAATAAAAAACAGTAGTTTAATGGAAACTTCATGAGCTGTTGGTTTTGTGAATCAAACATGGCTCCCCTATGGTTTCACTCTGAATAACCACACATTTATTTGAAAAATTACTGCCAGAATGTAATTTTAATTAAAAAAAAGTGCTCCTGATTTAAAATTAAACAAATTATCAAAGAGAACTGATATTTTTATGTTAAATACCCTTTAAGAATGTGGTGGATTTACAACACTAAATGGTATTAAGTATTTGCGACCCGAATAACAGTTTTAATCACGCCCCCCCCCCCAACATTTTTTTGAAATGTAGATGCATATTTTATTATACCTACTTAACTTTTATCGACATTTATCTAACTCTATATTTATTTTTTCTAGTATCAGAATGTAGTTTAAGTTAATTTGTTTTGGTTTCAGCAGATTTTTTTCATATTTTTGATTCTTGTTTTCTTTTTTTCACATCTTCGCGCCCTCCTGGGGGGACAGGTTGAGAACCACTGCTTTACTTTGTCATATGAAATTAAGCTGCCAAGAGTTACAAACTCCAAAAGTGCAATTGAAAAAGACGATTCTACCTGCATCATTAAAAAAAGCTTTTTCTCAATTTAAGGAATTTATATATAAAGCACAGCAGAAATTAGTAATAATAAAGAAAACAACAAATATGACGAAAATCATTAAAAATTAAATAACAGTTCCTTAAAAAAGGACCACTTACCATTTGTGCAATTTTAACTCCATCATCAGAAATTACGAGTGTGTTTGCATTGCTCCCCAAGTCCACCACCGAATCTTTATTCATTCCTGGTTCGACAAAAACAAATCGTTTTTCCGCAGTCTGATACTGATGGCTATGAAAAAGGGAGCCACTCACTTCTGCGTAGTTGACGTCACTTAAATAGTTTTTATGTAAAAAATTGCGATGTGCTCTGTGACACTGGAAAGCAATCAAAGCGATGATAGTAAAGATGAATAAACAGGACACAGAGCTCAAAAGGATAATCAAGTAAAATGTCATATTATTGTCTTGTTCATCTTCTCTTGGGCTATATTTAACTTCAGACAACGCATGCGCTTCGGTATTTTCAGCAGCCGTCACGATTACTGTTGCTGAAGCAGAGAAAGAAACGCTTCCGCTGTCTTTAACCAATATAGTGATCTTCTGTACTGTGACATCAGACTCGGTTATTGCTCGACGAGTCCTAACATCTCCGGTATGGCGTCCCACACTAAAAAGTGAGGAATCAGTAGCCTCCTCCAGAGAAAAAGAAAGCCAGGCGTTATATCCCACATCGGCATCATAGGCTCGGATCCTTGTGACTAAATAGCCCGCTTTTACGTTTCTTGGAATAGTCTCTTGCACAACTGCCGTTCCATTCAGGGTCAAAGGAAACACGACCACTGGGGGATTGTCATTTTCATCCAAAATAAAAACGTTAACAGTCACATTGCTGCTCAGTGAAGGCATTCCAGAGTCTTTAGCTAAAGCCATGAATGTAAAACTTTTCAGTTCCTCGAAGTCAAAACTGGTAAAACTAAACACTTGTCCATTATTAGAATTGATACTCAGAAAAGGCACCACGGACTTGTCCACAGCTTCACTTTCCCGCAGATAGTAAGTGATAAGAGCATTCTCATTCGCGTCCTCGTCTACTGCACTAACTGACAAAATCGAGGCGCCTGGAGTGTTATTTTCCATGATATAGAAAACATAAGGGTTTTGTAAAAATCTGGGATTGTTATCATTTACATCTAATACGTTAACAACAGCAGTTTTATAAGACGACAAAGAAGGATTCCCGAAATCCTTCGCAGTAATTGTTATGTTATATTGAGGTGCAGACTCCCGGTCCAAATGTGAATTTGTTATCAAAGAAAACAGATTTTCTTGAAATGACTGTTTCAACTCAAAAGGCAAGTTATCAGAGCAGGCACATGCTATTTTAGAATTTACACCAGAATCCAAATCCGTAATACTGATTAGACCGACTACTGTACCTGGCTTTACATCTTCCGTTATAGAACTCGTAAGTGATGTTATTTCTATGACCGGTGCGTTGTCGTTCATGTCTTTAATTTTAATTAACGCTGTGCACTGACTGCTCATTGGTATAGGTCCTTTGTCTGTAGCTTTTACTTCAATCTCATAAAATTCTTTCTCCTCGAAATCTATCACACCTTTAACTCTTATTTCACCAGTATAAGCATCCAACGTAAACAATTCATCAGCTATATTTTGAACAGATTTTTCAAAAGAATAAAATATCTCCCCATTTTTGCCCTCGTCCAAATCTGAAGCTTTTACCTGTACGACAAGTGTCCCTACAGGAACATTTTCCTCCAGTGTGACAGAATATATTTCTTCGGTAAAAACTGGAGCATTGTCATTAACATCCCCCACCTGTACTGTAATATTCATGTTTGCAGATCTTGGAGGGTTCCCTCCATCAAAGGCCGTTAACAATAGGTTATATTTTGCTTTCAGTTCTCTATCCAACGTTTTCTGTAAAACTAAAACTGGGATTTTATTCCTTTTACTGCCTTCTTTAACCTGAAGAATGAAATGGTCGTTTTGACTCAGCTGATAGGATTTTAAGGAATTAACACCAAAATCGGGATCAACGGCCTCCTCTAACGTGAAACGAGAGCCGACTGGAGTGGATTCTGAAATTTCCAGGCTTTTGTTCTTGTCGAGAAAGGCCGGCGAATTATCGTTTAAATCTATAACTTCAACTTCAGCTTGATGTATTTCCAATGGATTTTCTACAATTATCTTAACGTTTAGGAAACAAGGTTTCTCCCTATCGCATAATATTTCTCTGTCGATGATTTCATTTACAAAAAGGACTCCGGACTTTTGATTTACCTGCAGCAGCTGCTCTTTCAGTCCGGAAATGATACGAAAACCTCGGCCTTCAATATTTTTCATATCCAGTCCCAAATCCCTTATAATGTTCCCGATAATCGTCCCTGATGCTGACTCCTCCGGAACAGAATAGCGAAGATAGGCAAATGAGTATTTCCAAAAGCAGAAAACGAGTGCCGAAAAAAGCGCCGTCTGATTGAAGCCACGCAATCCCCTCATTGTTACCATATTTTAAAAATCAGTTTTATCTTACACGTAAGCCTTCATGCCACATAAATCCACAGTCTGCCGAATGTGATGCAATTTTTACAAAATAAACCTTTTCCAGTTAGGCAGTGAAAACCAAATATCATCGTATGTTGATGTCTTGTACAGATTTCTGGAAGATATTGACAGAAAATGAGGGAAGGGCTTAATCTTTTTTTTTTTTTTCGGCTTGAAATTGTTGTAAAGCTGGAAGGCAGTGACACCGTGTGTTAAAGTGAGGTACTGCAATTACCCTTTCAACTATAATCACAGAATTGAAATGGACCTATTTAATAAATAATTGTACACAACAACAACAAATTAATAATATTATTAATACTACTACTTCTACTAGTATTTTCTCTAATAATGTTATTAAACTTTTCTGTAATAATAAAAGTAATAATTGACTACTACTACTACTACTACTACTAATAATAATAATAAAATACTCTATCTATAAAATTATCATTCACATTAATTTGTTACTGAGAATTTCAGTTCATCATTTTTCCAATGATCTCTTTTCTCAGAAAAAACAAAAGGTCAAATGTAAAATATAAATATGATTTGTATTCAGACAAATCTTGATGTCTAATCAGAAATTTCTTGTCTTTCAAGAAACATGTTTAGAAATTAGAGTGCTTACTGAGGGAAGCATTGGAGGAAGAACAAATATTAGGTATGCAATAATATGTAGACTGCGGTGAAATTCTCTGTTTACATCAGAAATGCCTTTCAGATTACATAAAGAGTTTGGTGTAATGAGTGAGATTTCTTTATATCTCCTACTGTGAATATAGATACAGTGCTGGCTGGATGTTTGAACAACGATCAAACTGAACATTATAACATTATATTGCAAAATTCATTCAGCACAGTTTGAGTTGTTAATTGCATTGAACTGGACTATGTTAGCACAAAATTATTAATTGAGCAAGTTATTGAAATATTCTGTCAAAATTTTGAGGGTAAGCTGTGTAGAATGCTAAAGTAAACGAGTTTCTGGGTCACTGGTGAAATAGCAATGACATGGACATAAAATTCACATATAAGAGGATTACTAGGCATCTGCTAATTCTACTGTGATGTTTAGCTTGTTAGGTGTATCATTATATTTAAATAATTCTATAAAAAAAATGCTGATTTAAATTCACATTAAGAGTTTTAAATTAAATGACATGGTCACACTGATAAACTCTTTGACAAAAATATACATTAATGTCAGTGTGGCAAAGTTTTTTTTATATATATATATATATATATATATATATATATATATATATATATATATTATTCCCCATAAATAGAATCTAAAATATTTTACTTTGTCAGAAGATTGGAGTACAGAAATACATTCCTTGTTCTGTCAAATAAGCAGACCAGCAATGGCGTATGTTTGCCGAATCGCCGACCAGCCACAAATGTTACCTGGTAGGTAACAAGCTAAATAATCAGATTCAGAACTAATAAAGCAATACTGTACTTCTGTCTTCACCCTGCCAAATAAGTGAATCAGCTGATGTGGCACAATGTCAGAGGCTTTGCTTCAGGCACTGATGTTGGAGATCTGATCTCCTGATGAGCCTCAATAAGGGCTAAATATGTGTTGTGTACTCTTTGTATATATATATACATACATATACATACACACACACACACACACAGACAAGCGTGGAACACAAATTCATGACAGACAAGGTTTACTTTTTTTTTTCCGCTGTGGGAAATGCCTTCCCTGTTTCCCACAAGTATAACACAGTTCATGCACTAACACAGCACAATACCATAAGTCTCTTCCTTCACTCTTTTCCTTGTCCACTTTCACTCCTCAGTTCAAGCTTCCTCGCTCCTCCTCCCGACTCTGGCTCCCAAGTAGTGGCTTCTGGCTCCTTTTATATAACACCCGGAAGTACTCCAGGTGCTTGATTACTCATTTCCGGCAGCACATCCGGGTGTGGTGGAAGAACTGCCCATAAAGGCTCAGCAGCTCCTGCTGCAGCACCTCACTCAAACTCCCATGAAGCTGTGCTGGAGTCTGATGCACCACTGCAATCCAAGGAGTTGTCAACTAGCACTATATATATATATATATATATATATATATATATATATATGTCACACACGTGCGCATGGGAGGCATCTAAAGGGCTTGAGTGAAGGCAGTTCGGAGGCATGCTGAGATGTGGCAGAGTAATCTGACTCTTTTTCTCCCTTCCCTGTAGAGCATTCCCGGGGGAGTCCACCTGGCTCTATTGCCATCACTTCCGGGACCGAGTCAATAGAAGTCGACCTCACCAGCACCGGCCCCTCTGATGTCACGTCTGGCTGTGATCCAATGAGTGATGAAAACGTGCCTGATCCTTATGACCTCACTCCCTGTCTTCCCCTTTAAAAAAATTGCCCCTTTTCCATCAGTCTTGTTTTGGACTCCATTGAATGCACTTCAGTGCTAATTATTGTAATAAAAATGACTTTTGCAGCCAGGATACAATATTACACAGGTTCATGTCTCGTTATTATGACTATATATATATATATATATATATATATATATATATATATATATATATATATATATATATATATATATATATATATATACATACACATACACAGTACAGGCCAAAAGTTTGGACACACCTCCTCATTCAATGTGTTTTCCTTATTTTCATGACCATTTACATTGGTAGATTCTCACTGAAGGCATCAAAACTATAAATGAACACATGTGGAGTTATGTACTTAACAAAAAAAGGTGAAATAACTGAAAACATGTTTTATATTCTAATTTCTTCAAAATAGCCACCCTTTGCTCTGATTACACACACATATGTTTGTTTTGAAAATATTATGTGTATCACTTTCACAATTCTAATATACAGTATGATGGATACTAAATATCACCATGTGGTACAATTCACTCAATGATGAAATATGTCAAAAGATTAATTCTTTATGGAAGTCCCATCATGATACATATAAACAAACTGCAAAGTATATTTTAGTATATTGCTGATATAACAGTCAAAATATTTTAAATTACACATTTGCAATTGCTCTGGATAAAATGGATGTTTCATTTGACAGCATTGCTGTCCCAGAGCAGAATCGCTGACTGATTGGATATTCACTCTGTATTTTAGTTTTTAATTGGCCCTATATATGTGTGTGTGTGTGTGTGTGTGTGAGTGAACTCAAGGGTGAGTTGGTGTCCTATACTTGAATGTTTTCTGTCTTTAAAACTTTAAACCAATGAACTTTCCAAAGCATTTTTCAAAATATAATAATTGAAATTTAAAATGCTTTTAATTTATCAAGTTTCTCACTGACTGTAAATGCCATGCTGTACTACTCAA